>NC_056741.1:1067075039-1067185039 GCF_019279795.1 Protopterus annectens | reverse complement strand
TGGGCAGTACAGAGGCATCAAACTCCTATCACATTGCATGAAAGTTCTGGAGTGAGTGATTGATAAACAGAAACACAGAGTAGTAGAAAGTATGATGGGAAAGGAGCAGTTCAGATTCAGATTGGGATGTAGCACAACTGACCTAATGTTTGCAGTGAGACAGATAGTTGAGAAGAAGCTAGAGATGAGGAAAGAGTCCAACTGGGCATTCCTGGACTTGGAAAAAACATATGACAAGGTCCCAAGAACTGGTTTGGGAAGTACTGCAGTGGTTTAAAGTCCCAGAAATATTGGTAGAATTAGTGCAGGGTATCTACAA
Organism: Protopterus annectens; assembly: GCF_019279795.1. Lineage (NCBI taxonomy): Eukaryota > Metazoa > Chordata > Ceratodontiformes > Protopteridae > Protopterus > Protopterus annectens. The sequence continues at coordinate 1,067,184,720 of NC_056741.1, read as the reverse complement.
GGACCCAATGACTTATGCACAAGCAGTGTTTGGTCTTACAGAGGGGTTACCTGTGGGAGAGAGTGTGCACCAGGGTTCAGCTCTGAGCGCATTACTTTCCATATGGGAATGGATTACATTAGTATATAGGCTGGATGTGACAGATCAACAAAGTTGCTGTATGCAGATGTTGTGGTATTACAGGCAGAGTCTGAGCAAGAATTCCAGCAAAGGATAGGGGAATGTAATGCAAAACTGAAGCCATATGGGATGGAAGTAAGCACAGATAATATGGTAATGGCAGCAAACTGGAGAAATCAGAAGAAAATGAGAATTGAGATAGAAGGGATGATATTAGAATCTGCAGCCAACTGGCATAGAGTGTCAGGTGTAGTCTATGACAGAAGAATGCCAAAGAAGCTGAAATGTAAGGTGTACAAGACAGTGGTGCAATTAGTACTACTCTGTGGTACAGAAACCTGGGCAGTAAATGCAGAGCAGATGAGGAAGCTAGAGGTGATGGAAATTAAGTGCCTGCGAATGGTGGTAGGATGCAAAGTGTGGGACAGACAAAGAAATGAGGACATAAGAACAGAAGCCAGAGTAGCTCCAATTGCAGAAAGAAATCACACAGAACAGACTACGGTGGTCTGGAAAAACAGAAGACAATCTGGTGAAGAAGATTTGGAACAGACAGGAAGAATACAAGAGGAAATGAGGATGTCCAGCAAAGAGGTAGATGGATTGTGTGAACGAAGATCTGTGACAGACATGAGTGTTGAAGAAGGCAGGAGTGTGGCATTGAATCGATAGAGATGACAACAGTTAATATGATACCACGACCTGATGTAGAAAACGTGAAAAAGGGCCTGACAATGTTGTTTATGTTGTTTATGATGATTAAACTAAATGTGTGAAGCTAGGGCTAAAAAATAAGAAGTTGTGAATATATTTCATTAACCCCTGTATTAAAATTAAAAGCTGGGAAAGTGTAATATTTTTTTGAACAGTAGAGGGTGATATCGTATATATCTCTAATGCACATTAATAGGTTCATTACTGATTTAATATTTACAACATTGAATTTTATACAATATGTATTTATTTATTTAATAAAAATGAGGTAGAGTGATATATATTTTAGGAATAGAACTAGCAATTTTAAACATTTTAAATGGTCATTATTTGTTTTAGCGATGTTTCTAATGAACTTCATAGAGGAATTAATATTAATGAGCTGAGCCTAGCCTGATTTGATGTTTAAAGATGCACTTTATAAACATAGGTAGATTTATTTTTTAAAATTGTATTTAAGAATCTTGTTTTTTAATGTGTTTTATCTGAAGAAGTCCTACAGTGATTGTGGACGAAAACGCGTTGTTTATTAAAGCGTTAATGTGGAGTCTGTCCTTTTTGGCTGTGGATTAAACCTTTTGTGGAATTATTTTGGCGTACTCTGGTCCATCCACCTTGCTTCTATTAGTTGTCTAAGTTGTGAATCTAATCAGAGCAAGAAGGCAGCATTGCCTCAGACCATATATACTGAGCCTAGAGATATTTATTACATAAACTTACAGATAAGACTGTGGTTGGCTGACCATGCTGACATAACGGAAAAGGTACATTTTGGCCTTAAGAAACATCATCAGTTTACTGCTGTTATTGAAACTGATGCAAGTAATGAAAAAGAACAAAATTATAAACTCAGGAGTCTAAAGCACTTTTGCCTGACTGCCAATAAGTAGGCAAGGCTTCATCAGATCAGTGTAGAACAGTATAATGACATTAAGTGCCTTCGTATGGTTAACTCTATTAAATAATAAACATATGTACACGACAGACATGATTTTGAGACTAGAAAAAAAGAACAAACAAAAAAAAAATTAGCAGATTTAGCAACATTAAAGAGTAAATGTATGTAAACCAGTATTAAAAGTGTGCATGCCTTAATACGGTAATGTTTTAAAATGTATGCTTACTATTAATAGCATTCCTGATAGGTGCACTAGAAACTGAAATGTGAGAACTCTGTTTCAGAAGGCAGTGCTACATATAAAACTAAAAGTGCTTCTAAGTCCATGGTGTTGACTTACTTAAATTTATTTCCTTGTAGTAATCAGCCTATGTGGATATAATGCTAATTAAATGAAGGAATATAAAAATGTTAATAAAGGCTATTATTGTCCAGTTTTCTACTTTCAAGCACAGATTTGATGGAGCAGTTTGTGTTCAGTACTGGGTACCAATTAGCTTTCAGGCAAATGTGCCACTCAAGTTCCTTGTTCTCAAGTATAGCTCCTGTTTTGCCTTTAAGTGGGCCAATTATTACTTTCTGCACTATGTGGAACAGAAATTTCTCAGAATTTTTGCAGTGTGGAACACATCTGGTTAGTGGATTGTTAAGGCCTTTTAGATGGATGCCTGATAAGTGTTTAGTAAACTTTAAGACATTGATAGTCTTGCCTATGTAGAATGCTCTTCATGCCGTACAGCTGGCCCTGTAAACTACAAACTTGTTTTTGCAGTCATCTTTCACTGTGCTGTAATATCTCTTTTTTGAATTTGGATGATAAAAGCTGCTTCTCTTACTCGTAAAGTCACAGCATCTGCTTCCAGGAAAGGGTGCCAAAATTTGACTCTGTAGTTGACAAAGCATGTCCATCTACCCAGCTCCTAATATTTCACCCCTTATGACAGATGAAAGTAGGCGCATGGTGAAATATTTTATTAATGGACTGGTTTCCATGAACGTTGCTCTAGTTTTCACAAATGATACGTTTTATTTCCAGAGAGTACTTTGAAAATGTAAGAATCACAGTTCTTTTATGTTTCTCTTCGTCAGTATCATTTTGTGAGCTCACTACATTAATTTGTTCTGTAGATGAAGCATTGAATAGAGTTGGGTCATTGTTCTGTTTCATGGTTGAAATGGGACAGAGTATGTCTTTGTTCAAGTTCTCACTGTACCACCTTTATCCAGGTTGTGTAGAAACTGCAGCATTTAGCTTTTCTCCCCGGGTCTCTGCTGAAAAAGGGCTTCGGCTCAGTCAGACATTCCCGGTCAACAAATGTAAAATAAATAAATCAATAATAAATTTTCAAAACTGTAATCGTTAATGAAATGTAGGAAGTCTATTGACTTTTTGATGTAGTCAAAGAATTCTTTTAGGTTTTTCCACGGAGCTGAAAATCCATGAGATGAAAATATAAATAAAGCAATAATAGTTCATATATGGGAAATAATAAAAGGTGTAGATGGTGTTTTCTTCCCAGTTTGCTAAGGTTATGTTTTCCAGGCTTGGAGCCACTGCTGCTTCCATGGTTATACTCCTGTTTATTTGTGCCATCTCTGGTTAAAATGAAAGTAGCTGTTTTTAAGTACTGAATCCACAAGCTTACCTATCATGTGCATTTCAGTCCTAGTATCCATAAATTCTTTGACTGCCTCAATGCAGTACTCATGTGGAAGTACTGTGTAAAGTGTTTCCACATCATTGGGGACAAGTACAGTGTCTGGCTTGATCCTAATTTCTCTGACCATTTTCAGAAAGTCAAGAGTGTTCAGTATGTACAATGGAGCATTTCTGGCAATTTCTTTGATTTTAAATTCCAAATAAATCATTAGGGGCTAAGTGACAGAGTCTCCTCCTGCAACCACTGGATGATACTGGGGGCTCAGCAAGGTTCTGTGTAGCAAGAGATACCAAAACTTTGGGTACCCTGGGGTGAGTGACTGTAAGAAAATTAACTAAATCATCATCAAGTAGATTACCTGTGTTCAGAGCAGCAATCCTTGCGCTCATCAGTCAGTAGGCTTGGATGATATGTTCATTTCTTGTGTTCATTAGTCAGTAGGCTTGGATGATATGTTCAATGTCTACCTTTTTGTAGAAGTCCTGATTGCACAACATGGTCTCAGTTTTCTGACTATAGGAATCAGGTTCAATGATGAAGATGCCCCCAACTTTGTCTTCATCATCACTTTCCTCCTTTTATTGGTGCTAAGACTTTGTAGTGCTGACAATTCACTCTGAGACAAGTTATAAAATGTTCTCTAGTAGGGTTTGGTAAGAATTCTGCAAGTGTCCTTCTCACATTTCTCCTTGTATGCCCATAAAGTTGGGTGGAGAGATGGGAAGAATGTACTTGGTTTCTTCCATTTAGACTCATGATTGATGATTTCATCTCCATTTCTTGGTCCACATCCTGTCTGACATGTCCAAATCTCACTCTCCTTTCATAAAAATAAGATTTTCAAGTTCAACTTCCTGCAAAAGAGCTTAAGGTTGATAATGGTATTAACCAAGTTGCTGCTGCTGTGGGGTATAAATGTTAGCTCTTTTTCACCCCTTTTGTTTCATTTTCAGTCAGTGGAATCTTGGAGTAGTTCCATATTTTGAGTTTCTGTAATTTTGTATACACATACATACAAAACTCCAAAAACTACCAATGAATAAGTCAAAGCTGCAGACACAATAAAAAGTGTAAACTTGCAAAAATGCACAAATGCTGAATAAACTATAACATTTATGAAACTTTTAAAATACTAAACTGAAATTTGACTCAGACAACAGACTTATACACTGCCCAGCCTTACTTAAGTGTTTGAACCATAAATCTGCCTTTGTCTCTAACTCCAGTCTTACAAATTAGTTTACTGAAATCCCTTTCCCTATAAGTATCACTATTCAGACAAATTATGTCTATAAATATTGGTAGGGGTCTTTTCACCCTAGCTGGATGATTGCAAAAAAGAGAACATATGTTCTCTTTTTTGCTTGGTTTAAGGGAGCTTTGATATGCATATAGATTTTAGGGAACAAGCGTATGTGTGTGTTTGTGTGTGTGTCTGTGTGTGTGTGTGTGTGTGTGTGTGTGTGTGTGTGTGTGTGTGTGTGTGTGTGTGTGTGTGTGTATAAGCCATATAGTTTGTCAATTTTCATTTAATCAGAAAATACTAACTGAATTGCTGAATTGTGGCAGATGCTGAACTGAACAACGTTGGATAACATTAGGAATAAATAAGTTTATCCTTTCCCTCAGTACTCTGATTTTGTTCTTGGTGAGTGTTGGGGGATATTCACTATAAATTGATGCTACCTGTTATGAATAGCATCTTTGTATTGCATTCTTTACATACCTTTAAATTATTTTTCCTTTCTTACTCTCCCACATTCATTTTCTTTCCTCCTCTTCAACTTACATTTTATCTCCAGACTTCCTCCTTTTTGCCTTGCAAACAGGCCTTGAGCCCATCTCCAAGGCCATACCTTCCAGCATGTTAATTAGTCTTATTCACTTCATCATTCGGGTTTACAGGACTGTTTTCCACTATATACCTAATCTCTTCAGTCTTGTAGGCAACAAAGGTATGCCTAATATCTTCAGTCCCACAGAGAGCAACTGTCTCTTCATCTCCACTTTGAATTTAATAAAGATTTTCATATTTGAAACTCAGAATTAAAAATCCAGCTCCATTGGTAATTGGTGATATAACAATACTCATTTTAAAGTTTGAAAATATCATGTTTTAATACAATGCACTGTGTTGTCATGCTTTTCAAGCAAGTAAACACACGTCACATATTTGTATTACCCAGAAATTACTCTGTAGCACAGAATTCACTGTTATCGCGAGCGTGTGCATGCGCACACACACACACACACACACACACACACACACACACACACACGTACACATGTACACATGCACACGCACACACACACACACACACACACACACACACACACACACACACACACACACACACACACACACACACATACACACACACACAAACATTATTTAAACAGTTTCAGAAAATTAAGAAAGTGACCTGCTTTCCTACAAATTGCTAACCTGTTGTACACTACAATGACATCCTCGTGTGTGTGTAAGAAAGCATGAGCACTTGTGAACTCCCCCAGACTAAAGATTAAATCCTGCAATATCTGGTACACACTGTACATTAGTGATGCTCCTTAAGTATATGTCACTTATGTTAATAGAACAATTGTGCAACATGAAAGACATATGGGCAGGGGGAACATTACATACCAGGGACAATCTAAGTATTATTAAATCACTTAAAAATTATTAAAATATTTTTGCAGCACAAAATATGTATGGGCACCCTAAACACCCAGGATACTCTCTAAGTCACTTACAAAAGTGAAAAGAAGAAGAGAGGAAAATGTCTCAAATCCTAAACCTGCAGCGCAGGAAGCAGTGCTTTAGTCCTCCTTGCTAACACTCGATATCAAGGAGCTTATTTCAACTACCTTAAAAAATACGAGGGAGAATAGCTACTAACCTTATACCCTTGGTTCTATGTCATCTGAGGACTTTGTGAAATGATCACTCTTGCACCTCAATGTATTTGCTGAATGATAAGAAATATAACACTGTAATATGTGGTATTAATGACTGACTGTAATAATTTCTGAGTTATGAGGGACAGGGTCGGTATAAGAGGCAAAATCAAGGGCATTCTGTAAAATCAAAAATGAGATTATGTTTGTGTCGTGTGCTGACATACCCCTAAACAACCATCCTGAAGACTTCTGTACAAAGCTGAGAGGGGCACTAGATAATGCAAAGGAGACTTTTTAAAAGTTGCTCTCACTGAAAAAAAATTAATAAATGTTCACATTTTACATCAACACATACTTTCTTAGTGATTCAAAGACATGCAGATTTGCTTAGAACGATCATTCCTCCCTGCAGCTAACATATCTCTAAATTGAATTTTTCACAAATCACAGAAACAGCTCTTAGCTCCTTTGGTAAGATCCTTTCTGAATCACAGGGCAAGTTTTCCTTAGCCTCTGTATTCATGGCCAGAGGCTGAAAATGGTCCAAGTAGATCAGTGTTCTATCCTGGTTAACAAGTAAAATAAATAGATTCACTCAAAATATTCAAGACAATGAGATATTTCTTAGTTCTTTCCTCTATTTTGATGAAAATGCTGTTTTTCAGTAAGTGACCATTTCACTATTACCTGTAGATGCCAAAGTATTTTTCTATTTTTTATGTCAAGTACCATTTGCTTATACACTACATTAAGCTATTTATTGTATTAGCATTTTAATTTGCATATAACATTTTTAGCACTTATATGACACTTTGGGTCAAAGGAAGTCATGCACTTTAAAGTGTTAGTTCCTACCTGCTCTAGAATAAGGGTTTATCTGTATGCAGACCTCCATGTGTCGAAGATTATAATGGTAAAAATAGTAATTTTTTGATCAGTATTCATATTAAAAGTATTTTTTAATGAACATGTCTACCATGCAGTGGTACAATTCTCCCTTTTCTCTTATTAAGCTTTTATTTTCAAGCTGCATGCTGCAAGGGTCATGTGCAGAAAGTTCAGAGTGACGAGAATCCTATTATTAATGTGCATAATGTAGATCTATTTGAACAGTTGGCTGTTGCCCTTATGGAACAATGGAATTACATCAAACCATGGTAATGTTTTAGTAATTGGTGACTCTATTGTAAGGCATACCGATGCCATGCTCACAAGGCTGGATAAGAATAAGGTGACAGGTAGTTGTCTTTCTGGAGCTAGGATTCAAAATATAACAGGGCTCTTAGATCTCTCCATTCTAACAAATATGATTAGGACCTGATAGTGGTTCACATGGGGATGTACACCATTAGACACTCTGTGCAGAAGGATATGACTGAACTTGCGATGCATGTGCCTGAGACAGGAAAGACACTAGTCTTGAATGATGCAGAGATTCAAAGACAAGATAATTGTCTTCAATAAATTGGCTATGTAGGGGGATCCAGCACTTGACATCTTGGGATGAGATGGTTGACAAGTCTTCCTACTTTGCCAGGGATGACCTTCACCTCAATAACCAAGGCTTTCTCATTTTGGCTAAAGCCTTTGCTGTCCCCATAGTGTTTTTTTAGGCAGAGTCCACCTGATGGACATTTTAACCTAGTAAATTCTAATTTGGAACACATTAATGTGGCTCTGTTCAATGGCAGGAGTCTTAACAAAAAATGCCTGAACTTGAGGCTTTCCTGCAGCTGAACAAATTTATATATGTATAGGTACAGAAACATGGTTTCAGAGCAATTAAAGTACTGCCTCTATTCTGGGATAATGATGCCTATGCATCTTCGGACCCCCCTCTCAATTATGGGGGAGTATCAGTATTTGTCAAGGGTATCATTACCTCATAGCAGATTCCATGGGACATCACATGTGAACTCCTAGAAGTCCAAATCACCCTATACAAGACTAATTACCACTTTATAGCTAGCTATGGAACATGTCTCCTTCCAAGCACAAGAGCTATCTTAGCATATTAGCTGAAATTCCCATTAAACCCAAGACATTTCTATGAGGGACTTCACCTGTACATCAATAAACTAGGTGACCTACACTGCCAATGGCTGGCAGGCTCAGCACTTCCTTGACATTATAAATGCTAACTCTCTTTCACAAATAGTTAACCATCCTGCTAGAGACCTCAGTATCCTGGATCTTGTCCTCACAAATATGGCCACTTCTTGCACACCTCCATATGCATCACCATGTATTGTTAAATCAGACCATAATTTAGTGACCTTTTCCTTTAAAACTGGCGGTACTTCCCATATAAATAGCTCTGTGTTTAATGACTTCTCAAAAGCAGTTCAGTTACTTAATGATTTAAATAAATTCAGCTGTAATCCTCCTCTGAAGGATCTGATTGCTAAAGCTGCTTCATATACCTTTGACTTCTACTCCCACTTAAATAGTTGTATTGATAAGGCAGTCCATAGCTACAAGAAATATAATGAGAAGTTTAACAACAAACACTGGTGGTGGAATGCCTGTATAAAAAATTATATAACAAGAGTAAGGATCAGCTTAATGATTATAAGGTCTCAGTCTACCTACCTTAAGAATATACTTAAGCAAACTAACTAAGGGAACCATTAGGATGTTCAAAGCTGAATATGAACTTAAAATAGCCAATAAAACCAAACATAACAACAGATATTTCTTTAACTATGACAGGAAGTTAAGAACTAACACCCAACAGTGCTCAGAGCTAGTCCACAATAATACTACAGACTCTAATCCAAAGGAAATAGCTAATGTTCTAGCTAACAAATTTAGTGCAGATTTTACTCCACCTACAGTTATAGTTATCCCACAGATTCCACAATCCCAGCCACCATCTTTAATTACTGAAGAACAAATTCTTTCAGCCCTTTCAAAAATTAAAAATACTTCATCCATGGGCTTTGACAACATACTAGGTTGCCTAATTATCAGTGTCAAACATGGCCTTTCTGAACCCTTACTTAAATTCTTTAATCTAAGCTTCTCCACTGGTTATATTCCAGAAGCCTGGAAAACAGCTATTGTAATGCCATTACACAAGGGTGGCCCAACCACAAGTCCTGGTAACTATGGAGCCTTAGTCTCACTAGCCACATATGTAAAGCTGCAGAGTGCATTATCTCAGACTTCATTAATCTGCATATTGAAAATCTTTCAACACCTGGACCTCAACAATCTGGCTTTTTCAAAGAAAAGTCCTGCCTCTTTAACATAATTATTTTCTTTGAAAAAGTAACTGAAGCAGTGGATTGTGGTTATGAAGTGCATGCAGCATATCTAGACCTGGCTAAGGCCTTTGACATTATTCCACATACAAGCATTGTTGACAGACTTGTAAATCTGATTAGAAATCCTTATATGGTGTGATATATGTGGTTGTCTAACAGAACCCATGTGGTTAGAGTAGCAGGTGCCACTCCTGAAAGCAAAACAGTTACCAGTGGTATAACACGGGGCTCAGTTTTTAGCACTCTCCCATTTGGCATATATTTCTCAGACCTTCAGGCCCTATGTCTAGGCTATGGTTAAATAAGTTTGCAAATGACTGTAAATTGGATGCTGTTATTTTATCTTCGACTGATTCACAATTGCTCCAACATGGCTTAGACCATGTTAACAGTTGGTACAAGGACAATGGTCTTAAACTAAATGCAAAAAACATGTATCGTAGTTTATTTTGGTAAACAGTTTCACTTACCATATAGGAGATGCATTCCCTCCAGTCAGATACTGTTGTAAGGGAATGAAGAAAAGTTCAGAAAGCTGGGTAAATGCCTGATATACACCTCACGCGAAAATAGACAGAAGATATTTAGAAGCTGGGACATGGCTGAAGGTAATGGCAATAATAAGAATCAGTATGAACGACTGGCTGGATTACTATATGTTAATTCCAATCCCTTCATGTTAAATCCTATTTTTCCAGTGAATGAGAGAGAACAAGTAGACTATGATACACATAAGAAATTTATTGAGCTATACAGAGACTTGGAAAATAAATTGTATAGCTATAAAAGGCTACAGTGGCAAAGATTTCATCTAGAAGCCTCGCCGAAATACAAAATAGTACAGAGAGGTCTCAGGGTATTAAATATGCCAACTTATGGTGAAACATACCCTGACTTACTTCAAAATGGCAGAAATTAAACCTGCAACTCAGTTATGATTATATGCACTTGCTTATAGAATTTTTCAAGCCGCAGGAAAAAGAGTTAGCAGATGAGATAAAGAGGCTGCAAGAACAACCGTTTAATAATTTTTCTATGTTGATAATAGGCAGCAAATTGGATGAACTTGCTGACAACATACAGAGTTATGAAAAGAGACTGCAAAATACGAAAACTAAAAAATTGCAACGGGACCTCAATGATTTTCAATGGAAAGAGGTCTTTTCGTGGCCAAGAAGAACACCTTTGAATACAGAAAATTCAGAAAAAACAATTATAGTGGAAACATCTGAAACATTCAACTTAAATAGTACTGTTTCTTTAAACTAGAACCTTAGTGAAGGTGCTGACGTCAGTACTGGGAAAGCATATATAGAACCTCCCATACCTGATAATGGCGGAGTGAGAAAGGAAACTGCTCAAACGGCTCACATCAATAGAAGTGTGGATACTAGTATTGGCTCTGATCCAGTGGTTTTTTTGGAGCAAAAAGAAGCTACACAAATATCGATTGTCCCATTTGTGTTGAAGAAGGTGCTGCCGATAAGGGACAGATCGAGAAACAAGAACCAACGAGGGAGAACACGATTACAAAAAGAACGAGTGACTCTCTCACATATAAATGCCAGGAGCAAGAATCAAAAAGTCTGGTAATTAACATATCTAGTTTTTGTCTAACTGACGTGCAAGTCTCTCTGTTAAACAGAGGCTTGAATTTTATTCCAGCACAAAAAACAGTACTAACTGACCTATTAAAAGATTTGAAGTTATTTTCTCGTACCCTAACTTTGAAAACCATGTTTAAAAGAAATGTTACTTATAATATGTTCAAACAACCAAGTGTTTTTATACCCAAGATACATCCTACAGTTGAAACTTTTACTAATATATGTGAATATGAAATTAGAGAAATGCATGCTAAAAATCTTTCACCTAAATTCTACAATTTGAGTAAATTAGAGACTGAAGCACTAGAGCAATTAAAGGAATCTCAGAGTATTGAGATTAGGCCCGCTGATAAAGGGGGCAGTGTAGTAGTAATGGACAAGGCTTTCTACTGTATGAAAATGATGGAACTCTTGAATGATACAGATACTTATATTGAGATAAATGAGAGACAAGTATATGGTATAATTGATAGGATATCTGTATATATCTTTGATTTACTGATTACTAAACATGTATCAGAGGAATTGTTCGATTATTTTCAGATTGAATATCCGACTATACCCATCATATATGGTTTACCAAAAATCCATAAACATATAACACAGCCCCCTATGAGAACAATTGTGTCTAGTAAAGGATGGGCACCAGAAGCCATTTCTATTTATATTGAGAAAAATCTACAGTCTTAAAATGATGTGATACTATATTAAGAGATACAAAAGCATTTTTAAAAGTGCTATATAATAAGGTTAGGAACACTAGAAGGAACTATATGTTTGTAACCATGGATGTTACTTCACTGTTTACAGTGATACCAAACAAGTGGGGTATTGAGAAAATACGTGACATCTTAACTTCGAACCAAGCCTTTCAGAGCACTAAGATCAATTTGATATGTGAATTTCTTGACATTGTGCTAGAGAAGAATGTCTTTATATTTAATGAGAAGTACTATTTACAGAAAGTTGGCATACCAATGGGCACAGCTTGTGCCAACAGCTATGCCAACTTAGCATTGGCAGCTTGGGAGAAAGAGTATGCATTGAGCACAAGTAATAAATATGCTGGGAATATTGTATGGTATATATGCTTTGTAGATGATGTATTTTTGTTATGGGATGGTACTAGTGAAGAGCTACAACAGATGATAGAGTATCTACATAGCACTACTGAATTTTTAAGATTTACCTGTCAACATTCCAGGGACTCTATTGAGTTCCTGGATGTTCAGGTTAAAAAGACCAGCGTTGGATGAACTTACCACAGGCATGTATAGACAAACCACATGGAGAAATAGCATTCTGCATAAGACTAGTATGCACCCCACATTTGTACATAGAAATGTAGTGAAAGGACAATTTATGAGGATAAGCCGCTTACATAACACAGATGAAGGCTTTGTAAAGACAATGACAATACTAGAGAAAGATTTTTTAAATAGAGGTTATAACAAGAAAGAAATAGATGACAGCTTTAAATATACCACTGAAAACAGGGATGGGAGGTGCAAACCCTTCTTCTCAAACATTACAGAAGAAAGTAGAAATGGACAAGACAATAATAATATGAGGATTAGATTCCCTATAACTTATTCAAGTGATGTTAGAAGGTTTTGCAATATTTTTGAGAAAAATTGGAATGTTTTGTTGTCAGACCCTGAATTGAAGAAACTATTAGAGGATAGACCCAGTTTTTCTTTTAGAAATAAAAAATCTTTGAAAAGGCAACTTTGTTATAAATCTACAAGTAAGGAAAGGTTGATACAATCTTATAGGCAGGGCACATTCCCCTGCAGAAAATGTACAGCATGTGACTACTTATATAATAAACCTATGTATAAACACCCTATACTAGGATTTACAATCGATATTGAGTTTTATGCTGACTGCAAAATGTAGAATTTAGTCTATTTTAGCTTTTGCATTGTGTGTCATGCCTTTTACATAGGCAGGATGAATAGATGTTTAAAGGAGCTTATCCTTGAACATCTTAGAGATATAAAAAATAGGAAGGATACAAATGCTTTAGCAAAATATGTGGAGCAAGAAAATAAGAAGCATATTTTTAATTTTATGGTTTTAGAAATAATAAATAAATGTAAAAGAGGAGGTGATATAAAAAATAAAGTAGAAGAAGTAGAACAAAGGTGGATTTTATTACTTCAAGCAGATAGGCCTGGGTTGAATAATGCTGTTTCGTTGAAACCTTTTTTAAAATCTAGACCACTTAAACATTAAAAATATAGATCATTATATAAGATGTGTTTCTATGTGTAAATTTGAATTATGGGTATTTTAATTATTATAGAATTGTTACATTTATAAATGCAATATACTAGAGAATTTTTATTAGTTTATGTCATGGTATAATATGTGTTCTTATTAGCTGAACTATATTTTAAATATCCATGTTTTAACTGTTTTGATGAGTCTGAAGAAGCGATCAGTTGATTTAGATTGTGAGAGCACTTACTCTTGATTCAATAAAGAGGATTTGTTGGAAGCTGTAAACGGATTATATTTTTTGCCTTGGACTATTATTTATATTTATATTTCTTCAGCTGTGGTCTAACCGTTGGTTTCTTCTGTCTACTGTTGTAAGGGATCTGGGTACTCCTCTTGATAATTCTTATCATTTGACAATGATATCTCTAAACAATCCTGTCATGGTTGTGATCGACTGCTGAGTTACCTGGTAAAAGAAGTGTTATTTGAATTTGAATTTTATTTCTTACCACTGTTTTTCACTGTTTGTAGGAAGGATGGGATAACTTGCAGACAAGAAGATTTATGTTGATTTATATTTTGTTGTTTAACCTTTAATTTTCACTGCATGTTGCTAGAAAGGGATTGGTTTTAGACAGGCAAACTCTAGCCATCCCAAAGAACCTGGTCAGCTATAGATTTAAATAAGAACACAAAATAAAACATGTTAAAATACATAATAATATAAAACCAAAAGATTGTGGATATATAACCAAGTGCTAAATAAAAAACGCACAAAAATCTAATGACATAACCTGGTTCGTTGCAATTTAATGAGAACCGGTTTGAGTGTAACAGCAGAATTCAGACCTTGTGGATGGTCAGCTGCTAACCGTAGTATCCATTCATACTCTTTAATCTAATTTAGCACTTGGTTATATATCCACAATGTTTTGGTTTTATATTATTATGTATTTTAACATGTTTCATTTGTATAGAATTTTACATGCATAGATTTTATTTTATTTTTTGTATTTTGTATGTTGGTCATATGACTTTTGAGCTGCTTGTCATGTGACTGTGTGGACTCTTATTTAAAACCGATTGGGTTTTTGAATTTTTGTATTGGTATTGAAGAAGGGTAGTAACCCGAAAGCTTTGCTATTGTTGTCATAAAGGGGTTTTTCTCGACATTTTGTGTTCTTATTTGTTACTATATCGCAGCACCTTGGATTTATCAGCTATAGATTTACAGACTGCAGACAGGACAATCCAGAGCTTATCTAAACAATCCTGCATTGGTTTGTGATCTACTGATCTTTAATGTTAAAAAGAGGTGTGATTGTAAGTGATAGTGAGCAAAAGCTACTGCAAGTAATATGCAGGAATGCCAGCTTCTGTTTGACTTTCCCAACTTGTACGGTCAGGACAACAACTTTATTGTACTTAATTTAATATTTAGTTGAATTTTGTTTCTGTAATTTTTCTTATACAGTTGATATGAATTCTCTTTGAGTTCTGTGGTAACTAATTGTGATTCTTTTCCTTTAGAAGTTTTTATTCCTATACAGCTGAATATGAATTCCTTAAATGAGTATGCAATCAGTGATTTGCTAAAGCACAAATATCTTGTACAGTGTAATAAATGCTATGTATATTTAAAGGTAACACTTGATAGTATTGTTGATCTGTGTTTCTCATGCCAAAAGTTGGATTATTGCCTTACCATTATTAGTAGTAAATCTAGACTTACTGATGACAATTGTATTTGTGCAATTGGCATGGCTTGGAGAACTGCTGTTACCTATGTTAATGACTGGACTGGTGAGGTAAATAATGTTAGGCAAAGAGGAAATAGAACACATTTAGGAAAGGATGTGTCTATTGTCTGTATATTTTTAACCCCTATGAAACAAGGCAATGCCCCTGACAACCAATTCCGGATACAAGTATTAGCAATCTAAGGATTCAGAGCATATAGAAGGAAATGAAAAAAAGACAGAAAGGAAGAAATTCACAACAAATAACAAGGAAGAAAAAAGAAACTGATAAATGTCTGTAAAGTAAAGAGAATATGTACTAAAACGGACACCGCTTTGTTATGTAACACACAGATTACAGGGAATGATATTTTTTCTATCAAAAAAAATTAATTCTACAGAAAAATGCATCATTTTTCCAAAAGAGAAGGTAGAAAAAAAGAGGCAAGTGGAAAGGAAGAAATCCAAATTGGACATACAAGGACTGAGCAACATTATTGTAAGAAAAAAGAAAGAGAGACACTGACAACATGGCTCAGGCTTTTAATGTACAAAGTCAGCTGGACGAGAATTGTATATTTGCAAATGGACTGAGCAATGAAAGCAGCGTGATTACTAAGACGAATGGCAATGAAGATCATTCCTTTGTAACAAGTGATAGAGCAGATATTACTGAATCAGAAGTTGAAGATTCTTCATATCTGGTTAGAGAAGATATTCTTGCAATTGGAGATTCAATTATTAGAGGAACTGATGCTTAACATTTGCAGAGAAGATAATGAACATCGAATAGGGTTATCTTTGCCAGAAGTAGAAATAATCCAACTCAAGCTGACTTTGTCAAGGGCAGGTCATGCCTACTGAATATGATAGATTTCTTTGAGAAAGACACTAAGGCCATGGATGAGAGCAAAACAGTACATACCACCTACCTCTTCCTGGCCAAGGACATTTGACACAGTTCCCTATTCAGGTGTTATAAATGAACTCACAAAACTGGGCATGAATCCCTATGTCACCAGATGGATAACCAATTGGTTCAAAGACAGGACATGTGGTTAAAGTGGGTGAATCCAGATCTGACTAATGGCCAGTTAGCAGTGCTGAGACCATTCCTGTTTGGAATATGCTTCTCTGAAGTCAAGGCTAATTTTGAAAGCCTCTAGATGACAAAGTTTGCCAGTGGCTGCAAGCTGGGGGCAATCATTGAATCCCTAATGATGTAGATATCTTTCAGGATAGTCTAGATCAGACAAATAATTGGTGGCACAACCATAGCCTAAAACTAAATGTAAAAAGATGTATTATCATACCCTTTGGGAAGTCAGATATCCCTGCAAATTAACAACATCAATAGCACATGCCAAGAGTAGATTCAGAGGTGAGAGAGCTAGGTACAGAGAGAGATAGATAGACCCCTTTACTTTAACTTCTATGTGTTACAGTGGTGAGGAAGTCTTTCTATGCACAACTTTTAAGGTATGGCATCCATACCTTATAGTCCCGCCATACTCTGCACTCATTAGAGCAATAATAGAGTACAATGCGCCATTTGGCATGTACTTGACTAGGTACTTTCAGCAGCTTTGATGACCTCAGAGGTACCTCACAAAGAAAATACAGTGAGTAAGCAGCATGTCCTACAGAGAAAGACTAAAAACCCTCTTTACTCTGTCTCCTATCAACTATTAAGGAGTGATGTATGCCTGAACTACAAGACACTCATAAATCCAGCCCTGCTGGAGCTTCTACACATCCACAAGTCAAACAGCACAAGGGTCTCCCGATCTAAGGATGTAAACACAATCAACGACTCGAACAAAATATGCTGTAGAGACAGATGTGTCCCAAAAATCACCTTTAAAAAGCTAAGCTTCTACTTTTCATCCCTAAAATACCTTCTCTAAATAAAATTCAGTTCACTATACTCTCACAAAATAACACAACTGAAATAGTTTCCTGTACTAAACTAGGAGTAATTATAGATGAACACCTTAAATTTGATCTACATATCCAAAATAATATTAAAAACATACCAGAAATTGGGAATTCTCTAACAGCAGAGATATTTCCTAAACACATCCACTAAACATATCTTTGCCATAAGTCATCTTCTACCCACATTCTTACATGGTGCCACAATACTTAGGAACATATAAACTTCTCTTAAATCAAAGCTAGAAAGTGTTATAATAAAATTGCTAAATTTGCCACTAATGGAAAATATTCCACTCATCACTGTATACCTCTTTACACTCTTAGTTGGCTGGAACTCTCACAAAACCGTACTTTCCTTCAACTTAAAATGGCTTATAAAATCATCTACAAACCTATGGCTTGTCCTGCTCTCAGAGCAGTATTTAAAAACTATATACTCAAACGATATCTCAGAAGAGAAAATAACCTTCTCTCTGAGCATCAGCCGAGCAAATCAGCTAGCCAAAGCCTATACGCTTTCTCTGTAGCTAAAATCTGGAATACCCTTCCCATAACAATCAAAACAAACCAAAATCATTTGTCCTTCAAGCTTACACTAAACGAATATCTAAAGCTTGGATCAGCTCCTGCTCTAACCCTGGCTAAATATATACCTCTTTACTATGCTATACATTGCTTACCTCTACTCCCTTTCTTTAAATCTTTGACTCTTCACACCTTAATGCTTTATATATAAATACTAGCACAATAAACGTGTACCTCAAATGACTTCAATTGATCTCTTCTCTTTCTCTTTCAACAACTACTAATAAAAATTAACATATTGCCTTTTATTATACTTTCATTTCATTATAGCTTTACTCACTGTTTTCCTCCACTGTGTATGAGCATATTTCTTTTTAACCAATCCTGGACATTCAGTTATACTATATTTTCATATAATAATATCTAAATGTATTCACTGTATATGTTGTTATTTTAATTTATGTTTATTTGTAATGCATACCTGAATGAGTCCTCATTGCATGTTTTGTCATAGTTTGGGAGCTTTTCTCCCTGGGCCTCCACTGAAAATGTGTTCATTTTGGCCCAGCTGGACTTTCCCAGTAAATAAATGTCAAATAAATGAATACAAATAAATAAATTGCCCTTTCTTTGGAACAAGCTTCTTATTCATGTAAGCTGAGCCCTTCCCTGGCCTTCTTTAAATGCAATTTGGATCAATGGATGGGGAATCATAAATTCACAACTGGGGTATCGCCTATGTCTCTTATGGCTGACAGCAATCAGTAAGATACTCAAGGCATAGGCACAGACCCATACCATTTTCCTGCCCTAGGGGGCATATATTGGAATTCAATTGGGTTATACGGACTAGGCTTGTAAGGGCTCTTAGTTAGCCTAGTAGTCTCCTGTGAACCTATTGCTGCAACCATGTACTTTTCCCAAAACAGGATAATAAATATGATGCACAGTAAGTGAGGAAAGCAGGAGACATGGCTGATCCTAAAAAGATGGCAGCTTAAATGTGATTGCTTCATTCAATCCCTAGGTTTTCATTCTAACAGCAGCGATATTTTTTTTTGTTTGTTATTGCTTTTGATCCTGTTATCAGTTTGTTTTAATGTGAGCAGTAGACATATGGATGCTAAAGTAGACCTTATCCAGTCCAAGTCTGATGTCTGAATGAACAAAATCTCCACTCTGCATGGTGTGTTCTGAGCCAAAAAAAAAGTGAAAGATTGCCAAAATGTAGTTGAGAAAAAGATCACAGCACAATGGAATTACTTATATGATCATGGGAATCCCTAAACACAGTATTGTTAGTTACTCTGTGGATAAAATAGTAGGAGATAATGAAAGCTTGTCTAAAAGAGACAATATCAGATTGAATGACCTTCCTCAGAGAGTAGAAGGCCAGGACAGTGTCAAAATTTGTGACATTCAAAATTTGTGACATTCAAAAGGGACTTGAAGTTCAGGACTGTACATCATTCATGGAAACCCTCTTTAAAGCAATACCAGGATGACCTGCTGCTCTAGATCTCAACAATGAGTGAAACCATCATATAGTTAAACCACCAAATGGAAAAACTAGTAAAGCTAGACAAATTCATATGTAGACTGCATTCCCACCATGATTGATGCGGCTTAATTTCAAAGGTCATGGATGAAATTTCTCGCATACTTGTCTCTCATGGATAGCAGCAACATGTAAATATTCTGTTTATCTTTAGATTATTCTTAATTAAAATATAAGGAATAAAAACTTCATTCAAATGTATGGCTAGGCTTCTGTAGATCCTCAAGGATCAATAGCCTAGTTAGTATCTATGAACCTAAATGAGTATAGTACTGGCTGAGATAAAGATGATTTTCAGAGGTTCATAGACAAGTACTTGGCATGGGGTCAAAAACACTTTTGAGTAGACTAGTTCAGATTCCCAGATGCTCGAGAGGACTGTCTGGTTAAGTCACCAGCTCAGAGGCACATAACAGGAAAAAGGAGGTTGGCAGAATCAAACACTGGAACAAGCTACAGGAAGCAGCATGTTAACAGCACGTAGCAACAATCCTCTGTGCTGTCATTCTGAAACTGAGGACAAAAGAGCCAAACCCTGGACTACAGAAAGCAGCCTCTAAGCAACTCACAGCCTTAATCTTCTGTATTAACTGCCATACCATTTCAAGGGTATATATTAGAAAGTTAAAGTGGTGCAATCTCAAAGTTGGTATATTTAAGTAGGGTTTTGTCTGTGGATTTGTTTTTTTTGTTTGTTTGTTTTGAGCAGTGATTTTTTTTCCCTGGGAAAAAAAAATATTGTTCCATACCTTCGGCATTCTGTGGTTTTGTTCATTTGCTGTCGACTTTTTGAAACTTCGACTTTCTAATATAGACCCCATTTTAATGCAATTTTTTTAAAAAGTAGCAATCACTCAATTGAAGAAAGCTGGTGTGTAAGTTAAATTCCTCTACCTGGTCATATTTAGGGTAATTTGGAGAGGTTCTAAGGGGCCCTATGAGTCACACAAAGATGTATTTTTCTTTCTGTAATAGCTGCACTCCTCTACTGAAAATGATTCTATCTAGCTGCTAAGCTTTTAGGAGTTCACTACAGGGAGTCACTTGCCATCACAATCTTATAATGCCAATGTCTCTGCAGCTGATGATGGAGGAAAGAGTGACTGTAGTGTAAAATTAGAAATATAATCAGAAGTGGACAGATGACTACTAAAGTTATAAGAAGAAAGATAACACAAACTGATTTATCTTAACCTCACAAAGTACTAAAAAGTATGACAAAAAAGTACTACTAGTCCTCAGAACGAGGAAGGACCAGAATGGAATATTACTGGTTCAAAGCTCAGGCTGAATCAATATAGTAGCTAGATGTGTTAATATTTTTACCTTTGGCCGCTGTGACACCTTAAAATATAACCACATTTGTACGTGTGTGTGTGTGTGTGTGTGTGTGTGTGTGTGTGTGTGTGTGTGTGTGTGTGTGTGTGTGGTATGCTGAGATGTCATATTTTAGTTCTCCAAATATGGAGGGATATCTGTTTCTTTTCTATTATTCCATAAACACATTGGCTGTTTCCTAATCCTATTGTTTGTTTTGTCATGGAAGGCATTTCCTTTTTGCCTGCATCTCTGCTTCAAGATACTTTTCTCACACCAGTAACAAGAAGGCTATTCCACCCAAATCCAATATCATCAAGGGTAGATCAGAGGTAGGTCCACAATTATCAACCCTGGAAGGGCCAGGTGTCATATTTTCATCATTCTCACTGAAATAAACTTTAAGATTAGTGATTAGAAGAATCAGATGTTCATGCATCAAGTTTTGTTTATGCTTATGAGTGTTTCAGGTTGAGTTTATATCTTATGAATGTTCAATCTTGCAAAAGTGTTTTGCCTCTTCTGCTTTTTGAGTTTAGTTTAAACTTGGGCTGTCATTATATGCATATATTTGATACTGCAGCTATTTTGTAAACATTTTGGTAGTCATGTTATTCACCATAGCACCAGAGGTTAAATTATTCAAAGTTAAGTTGCACATTTTTTTTTATTTTAATAACAAATGTTTAGCTGACATCATTCACCCTCTTGTTTTCCTTAACTTTAAAGTTAGGAAGAAGATGATAATTGACACATTTCTAATTTCTAATAAACTCTAATTTGTATGGGTATAGAGTTTTAGACAGTAAACACACCCAGTTTCTTCCAAGAGATTACTTTTATTTACAGAACAGAAATGGACATATTTTTACACCAGGAAATAAACAGGAGAATGCTAACATAGCAAAACTTGCAGCAAAGTAAAGTGTCAGTTCATGTGCCATGTTCACAACCTCAACTAAGAACAGGTACACATTATTGTATTCACTATTAAAGTTTCTCCAAACTGCACTTTTTCTAAACAAGTTTGTAAAAACAAGTGTCTCTTACATAAAGTGTCTTTTTTTTCCTGAAATCCAAAAGCACAAGAACAAGCTTAGAGAAACAGTCACTGTTACTCCAACAGAGGTAACACACACAGAGATAAACTTTCATCACAACTAACTTCAAATCTGATGATGTCAACTGTGATGAAGGCTTATCTCTGTACTTGACGTGCCTTAATTATTTTACTTTGATTAACATGCCTTATTTAGGCCATTATTTTTTTTCGGCTGTTGCAATTACTGGTTCAAATACTTGCAAGTACATTTATGAGCACTTTATAGGAAATATATATATGTCAGTTTTTAGTTTTAGCTATTCAGAGTTTAATGGTGGCTGCAAGACTTAAAGGTAGATAGGATAACTGTAGGTAAGACAGTTAATTACTGTGAGATTTTCAAAGTGATTTTCAATATTAAATAAATGAAAGCACGTGGTATAGATGATGTTTCTGTGGATTTCTATAACATTTTCAGCCTAACCATAATGTAGCTCATATGTTTGGCATTATGAATGGAACTAAGCCTCAAGTTTCACAGGAAGATGCTTTGGAGCCAATGGTCACTAAGGATAAGTAAGAGGTTAGAATACCGCTACTAACTATATTCTAAGTTCTGAAATAAATGCAGATGCAAATAGGGAATGGTTGTTGCTACTCATTTACATGAGGATATATCAATGATTAGGAGATAGTAGCTCATTTTGTGGTTGGAGCTTTCTTTTATCAAACAGATGTGTATCAGCCTACTACCTAGCTTTATAAATTAAAGAAGCGCAAGCATATCTGATGAGTCAGGTGAGAATATGAGTTAGACAGAGAAAGACATGGCACAAAGGGGATGGATTTTTTCTCTAGACAATGCCTTCAAAATTTTGAGAATGGATTAGGAGCAAAAACAGAATATAAATAATGTATTAAAAATGGCATTGACCTTTTGTCATTGTAAAAGTTTGGCCCAGTTTTTAATTAGCGATATTAACTAGCTGTTTAGGGATAAGAAAATAATGGAGTTTAAAGTGTTTGGCAGATGCATGAGAATTTTGAGGATTGCAAGGGAATATTAGTGGAATACAAACATTTAAATGATAGTAGAAAATGCAAAGGGAATGTAAGTGCTGTAAACAAAGTAAGGCTTATGGAGAAGCAAGACTGTGTTTCCTGTTTAGAGGGGAGTTGTCTGAGAAGAGTTTGATTGGCATTTTATATAGAGAAATGAGGAAATAGAATGGGAATTAGCATTAAATAAATTAATAAAATGCTAGATAATGCAATGTAAATTATGGACAAATGGCAGATATTACGATGATGTTTGGAGGATAGAACACAATTTAAAAGCATTAACTAGTTTATGAAGTATACCTAAGAATCTTACACAGATTGTACATCTCCCATTAAAAGCAGCTAGCAGAGGTTGGAATGTTGATGACTCCACTGGTGATAAACTCATCTGGAAGGTAGGGCTATCACATGTCATGGGAGTGTGGCAAAGTGTAGGGACAGACTCCTTGTTAAATAAAGGTTTAATAAGCAACTGTCTTCAGGTTGGGACTTTTAGATAACTGGTTCTAGAAGAGAAACTTGATGGGAGAGTGGGAATGGAATTCAAGAGCAGATATGATTAACGTCATTGTGTGTTACAACATCATAGCAGCACACTGGAAAGTGGCTGCACAGACAATTAATGGAATATTTTATGAAAATAAAGGGTTTTATATGAGAATATACTTAATATGTTTCCATTCTCTAAAATAAGGAAGAATACAGGAGATATGGCGGTGTATATTTATTGTAAAAGATATGTTCCATCTGTTGTATAAATGTCTTAATGGGGTATGCATATGTATTTAGAACTTGTATTGCAGAGCATGTATTTGTTAATAACGAAGGAGGGGTTGAAGTAAACATATCCCTGTAAGGCATAGAAGCAAAATTGATTTAAAAATTCACATCTTAACCTCTTAGGGCTTGAATAATGAACTTTATAGGCTTACATTGTTAGACTGTTAATAATTGAAAATATGTGATTAGTTTATTTTTTATTGTTTTATTGATGAAATTATGTGTTTATAAGTCTGCAGTGTTCTATTGGAGTGTTCTTAGTCCACTGAAGACATGCTGGCTGATGTACTAGACACCAAATGTGGAAAACTCAGAAAAAATAATTTGGCTGTTATTTTGTACATTTGTGTAGATGTTATATAATTTACCAAAAGTACATATGCTTTCATTAATATTCCTTTCATATGTTCCATCTTTGTTTATATAAACTGTCAATTGCTTTTAACAAGTAACTAGCCATGAGAATGGAATCCAGATTTATGTACTATAAGATCTACTGGCAAAATAGATGTTCCTTTAAACAATTAAACAAATAAGGTAAAGCACTATTTTATAACCTCAAAATTCTAGTTAATTAAAGCCATCAGTTAATGCAAGTGCAGAAGATATTGTAAATATCAGCTAGACTTCAGAAATGTTACCACTAATGGCAAGCCCTTTTTACTGTTTACAGAAACCATTTACAATTCTAAGACAGCCATACTGTAGTGTTTACCTTGAAAAGGTGTAGCACTGCAGTGGGGTGTCACTCTGGCTTAATGCAGCTGCTAATAAGGCATTCTGGAGAGCAGCATATGAGAATTAATGATGTGCTCTTTCCTGAAATGCTTGCAGTTAGTGATTTATACAGTGATTCATAGAACAGCTTGGCTGCTTAAATTCTTATGACAAGCTGCATTACTTAACTCAGCCAAATATTTGTAGTCACCTTGTTGTCTAAAATGGAGTGCTGGGGGAGGTTAGTGGATAGATAGTGTCGGGTGGGTGTGAGTATGTGTATGTGTGTGGCTGCATGTGTGAGTGTATGTAGAGGTATAAGTGGTGTAAAGAGTGTGTGTGTGTGTGTGTGTGTGTGTGTGTGTGTGTGTGTGTGTGTGTATGTGTGTGTGTGTGTGTATGTTCATAGGCTCATATTTTGGTAGTAGGCTATAGGCCCTGGGGCCTATACAAGCCTAGCCATAACAATTCCCTGGCTATTTCTTCCCACAGTATTTACTTCCCTGTATGAGAGTGGGTCAGTGTGTTGTGTTTGTGAGCATGCAATCAAGTAAGGAAATGCATGTTTGATGTATGGTGAGTGTATGACTTTTAATGTGTGTGCATGTTTGTGTCTGTGCATGACTGTGAATACATGCAAGTGTTTCGACTAAGGAGCAAACCCTGCCATACTGAGTTGGCACTAGACATCAGAGAATGTTACATAAGTCTAGCCCTAAGTAACTTCAGAAGTTAGTAGAACAACATAGTATGTAGCAGAATAGTTGAAAACTTTAACAGGACATGGGTTTTGGGGCATAAAGCATGAAATACTAAAAAGTATGAAAGTGTAATGCCTAGCATTATGGAATGACTGTAACAGTCCATGATGTGTTGGGGTCATGCTCAGGATGTCTGGACAAAGCCAGAAAACACTAGATGACACCAGGGAGTCTTCCTAAATATTGTTATAATCAACTGAAAGAGTTAATAGAACAACGGGCTTTGCATTATAATGCATTTTTGAGCAATAACAAGAATGAAACTCTTAATGACTAGAATTATTGACTGTAATAATTTTTGATTATTTGAGGGATGGGAAAAATAAGAAGCAATATCAGGGATGTTCTGTTAACTCAGGGATAGGTAAACAGTATGGGAGTGTGTGTGTGTGTGTGTGTGTGTGTGTGTGTGTGTGTGTGTGTGTGTGTGTGTGTGTGTGTGTGTGTGTGTGTGTATTTGAATGTGTGCATGTTTGTGGAGGAGTGAAACAGGGGTGATAAGAGTGCCGATGCGCTATATCATTCCCCAGCAATAATTACTGCCCAGGCAGCAAAAAATGGACTTACTAGCACTTGTGGTAATCACTGTGTGATTCAGACATATGCAAATTAGCTGAAAATGTGTTTTTCATCATTGTGACTAATGTGTCTTCAAGTCTCTGGTTTCATCAATCACACTTTTATGCAATTTTTGCCACAGCCTTACCAATCATACTTGGTCTGTCTTTCAAGCCTGGCCATAGCTGAAAGATTTAAAATTGATAGTTATGTTTAAAGTTTTTAAAGGATTTTAAATTATTACTTATGCATCTTGAATAAGTGATATTATTAATGCAGAAACATTCATAGTTATTTTGTATTGATAGCATGTTGCTATACTAGACTCAGTAATTGGCTAGAAATTTTAAATTTCTTGTGACTACACATGCTTTTATACAATTTTGTTTCAACTTGACAGAGTATGTTGCATCTAAACAATACATGAAATCAGTTCTAGACTTCTTCCCCTGTGACTGAATGAAACTCAACATGCTGAAGATTGGAACCCCTGAACTGTATTTCCTGAAAAAAAAACAGCCAAGAAACACTTTCTTAAGGGATTTTTGAAGGTGGGCAATCCCTCCACTCCCCTGAATATATATATGCCAAATCCATAACCACACCAACTCAGAGAAGGTGGAAATTCCCTGAAAGGGGAATCACTGCAGGTACAACTTGCCAATAAGACTTTCCTATGGAGGCTCACCAATCCTCAGCAGATTGAACTTCGGGCAAATGATGCTCAAAAGTTCAATCATTGTCAACCTGTAGGCTTCCCTTCCAGGAACAAAAAGAAAGTTGTAAATATTGCATTTAATTATTTCATTTCTACGTCCTTTGTATTATCATAACTAATTTTGGCTATATCATAATTTTATATAATAAAATTCCTGTAGAACACCTAAACCCAAATTGAAAGCCAACCATCTTTCTCTACTGTCCCAGCCTAAATTACTATACAGGTTATCCCTCCCAAACTTTTCCCCTCTTTCAATAAGATAACATTGAAATGAACCCAAGACCAACAGCATACTCATGTTGTCTGTCCATCTCCATTCCTTCTGTCCTCAAATGCTGCCCATTGAATGCAGGACATATCAAACATAAACATGAACACATAGATGCCTTCCTAAATGCTGATCCCCAGTCATTTTGGAAATCACAGAATTTTGCACTACAAATGACACCCCTCCATTAAGTACAACATTTCAGGCTGCAACTACTTTTAAAGAAATTCTTGAACCAGAATAGGAGACGATAGGAGAAGATACCATGATTTTAAAAAAAAGTGATATTCAGTTCAATGTCATTGCTCAGGCTAGATCAGTATTGAAATATGACCACATTTTTTTAGTAACTGAAATCCCTTTACTGTAATTGGACATGATCTTTACATTGCCTCTGCTTTCCATCTATCCCACCACCACTACCCTAGTAAATGAAAAGTACATCCTTAACAGAATGTCCGACATAGCTCACAAGCAAACCAATAATTACCCTAGTAATCTTCAATCTAAACTTAATTAACAGAAATAATAACTTTAATGAATGGCTTGGTCAACTTAGCCTCTTGCAAGTCATCATGAACCCCAGAGGAACAAATTCAAACTCCAACAGCACACGTCTTGATTTTGTTACTATCAATATACCAGATAAAATTTCCAAGTTAACTATCCTACCCCCACAATCAGTGTCCACTGTCCCAAAAGTTACTCCATCAACAATTTAGCAGTGAAACAAAAAGCACATTATCTCTTTTATATCCAAATGCCTCTCAGAACTGCAGTCCACCATTGCCCAAAAGACTAGACTCCCATCCTATCCTGCCATAACCCCAAAAGTGCAGCCAACAGTTTGAACTCTGCACTACTACACATGGAAAATAAGTTCTTCCCCATTTCTCCTACCTCCATAAATATAATCAAAATAGATGGATAACTGGAGTCCATTAAAAAAAAAGGAATAAGTTGACACAAAACCCATTATCTCTAAAACTGCCAGGTCTCCCTTCTTAACTGACCTAAAGAATAGCGGTTCCAGTGAGTCATCAGGCAGGCATGGGCACATGCATGAGAAAAACAACTTTAAATGAGAACTTTGCCCCTGCAGTCATGAATTAAACAATTTCTTTCTTTTTTTTTTTTTTATAAATTCCTGCCCTCCTCCTCCACCAATGGCTGCTTTAATTGTACCAGTATAATGGTAATTTTACATGGATTTATACAAAATAAATTAATGCACGTGAATTGGTATAATACAGCAGACAGCTGGCTGAGACAATATTCCATACCATGTATGGTGGCAGCACTGGACACATTAAGCAATGATAGAAAGGCCATCATAAGAGTGGATTTGGAAAACTTTGCTTCTCACATGCAAAGTGCTTCAGTAGGCATTCAATAAATACAAACTTTGCTGGTGCAGGATGATCAACATATAGAAAGCTTCCAGCAGGTAATTATATAGTGACAAGTGGAACTCAATGAGCAAAGGTCAGTGACTACTGCTCATAATAAGAATATGTTAGACCTGCAAAACTATGCATTACAGGCTAAAATAGATGACCTAGAAAATTAACTAAGAAATAATAAAAACAGGATTATAGGGCTTCCACAAAGATTAGACAGAATGTAGCCTGTTGAATTTATTAAGAAAGAAATGGCAAATCTACTAGATAACCATTTTGAAAGAGAGCACAGGGTTAAGTTTAAGGTTAAATCACTATTTCTTGGGGATTTTATGTTTTGGTGTCTAAATTAAAGTGATTGAGAATATATCCTAAAAAAAAAGCAAGGGACCTAGCCAACAGCTTGAAGATTACTGGCCATCAAGTAAGAATGGTCCAAGATTATAGTGTGTCACTGTTCTTAAGGAAAAAGGCCTGGCCGCCTAACCTCAGATTAGTGTAAGATCTTCTTTTTGCAGTTTCTCTATGATGTCTTGCTGTACTATAGCTGCTAAAGGGGAGACACACACTTTATCCATGGCACCAGGGCACCAGCAGATGCTTAGTATTTCCAAAAAAAACTGGGAATCATGACATATTTGGGATTCAGACAATGGTGCAAAACTTTAATTTCAGGGGTTGCAAGACTTTGGTACTTAAGAATATAATTCAGATGTTAGCAGTACCTGTAACTGGCTCTATTCTGAAGGAAATTTTATCCAAATGGAACCAAATCTTGGACTAGCTTAATGGGATGGGTGCATTTATCAGAAGGACTAGGCATGAAATTAAAGCCTGCCTACAAGAGTGTGTTATCTATATGATTTCTAATCATATCAGTTAGTTAAAACCTTATTGGCATCAATGCTTAAAGGTGAATTACCTGACCATCATGGAGTATAATAGTTAAAATCCTTTCTTAATAAGTTATACCTCTCAGTCGACTTTACATAGTTAAATTTACAGGTGGTATATCATCCCAGAAAGGTTACACTGCAGAACTGACAGGAATAGTTTGTCCTGATGAAGATGTGCTACCACAAATGTTGATTATATTCACATTTTACAAGGCTGCAAACAGGGTAGGGGAATATGGGAAACCACTATTGTCTGTATCAGCTTGGAAAATCAAGTCCCCCTCCTGAACAGTTTAGGCATACACTTTTGGCTACAGGCTCTTGTACTGCAGGAATTTCTTCTGGATAGAAATCTGGTTCAAAGTGATGAAATAAGTATTGCTTGCAACTACCTTTAAGAACTGGAAAAGGCTGCATCTTATTAGCTTAACTAGTTTTTAAAACTAAGCAACAACATGGGAATGAGGAATCTTTTAAAGCTGTAACTACTTAAATCTTCATTTATGGAAGGAATGTTCTAGCACTTTTAAGTTTTGCTTTCCAAAGGGACCAAAACATTGTTAAAATCTTTTCAGAAAGATTTTATGTGTTGTTATCTATTTCGCTGTTTGTTTGATGGGTGCATTTATGGTAGCTGGGGTCATTTGATGTTTGTTTAGACTGATAATGAAGGAATATTAGGATAAAGATGTAGGAGATGTTAAGAGCTTGTTCTTTTAATACAAAGGTCAGTATTTCACAGAATTGAATGAACTATTTTAGGAGCAATTATTGAAAGCTTGAAATTATTTGAACAGCACACTTTGACCTTTTATTGGGCTTTAACTCTGTGATTTGTATATATTGTTATGGATGCTGTTTTCTCAGTAAGTGTTTGATACAAAAAAAATCTGGTTCCAAGTTAACCAAGTCATTAGAGGTGTAAAAATGTAGTTCTAATAAAAAATATATAATTTTAATGCATCAGGGTCCTATAACTCTTGAGCAGTTCTCAACCCACATACTCCTAGATATCACCATAATAAAACCCTCAAAAATATATATATATTCTTTATTCTATATTAAATCCATCAGAAGCTTGGACATTAAAAAAACACCTAGATGACAGCCCCCCCCCCATCTTAGGCAATCTGTACCCCTAACTCTTAACATGTAATCTGGCCTCTAAAACATATCCATAAATTTTGCTTCTGTCATTGAAATAACCCTAAAATCTGGAAAGATCCTGTAATTAAACCCATCCCTAAAGCTAAGTACCATGTAATTCAATGAATTTCAGACCCATCTCTATATTCTCCACTCTAGACAGAGTGCAACAAAAACTAGTATACATCCAATCTGAAAACCACATCTGCCAGTATTGTTTACTGCAAAGACATCAACATGAGTGCCAGGAAGGGAGAATTACCACAGTAGCCCTACGCACATTAGCAGATAGCATCCTTATTGCTATGGACAAAAGGGCAACTGACAGGTGCTATTTACATTGATCTCACAAATGCCTTCAATACAATTGACCACACCCTCTTAAACATTTCTCCTTTATCCATAGAACAGGATATTAGTTCTTTAAAAGCTTTCTGTCCAGTGAAGCATTCTCTGTCAAACGTGGTCAAGACTCCTCGTCAAAATCCCTTGTACTTAAAGGTGCCTCTGCATGCTAAGTACCCTCCTTCTGCTTTATTGCCTTTACAGAAATGATCTCCAGGACATATCCCCAAATTCCAGAAATTCTTTACTTAGATGATATGGTGATTTAAAGGTCAAACCCCTTTCGCCAAGCAACAACAACTCTAAGCTCTACCTGTTATTAACAGTGCACTCTACAACAAACCACTATGTATGTAAATTTTTATGATCCTTATTAACAAGGATATTTGGTAGGATGCAGTAGTGTTTTTTTGGGGTTGCTCGATTTATGCTTACCATTTCTAAATCATGTGGTAGGCCTCCCAGCTAGACCACCCTGAATAGCTCAACTGCTCAGCTCAATGGCTGGGCGCCATCATGCAGGCTGTACAACATCACTTGAGTTTGTCTGGGTCAAACTATTCCAGTCTGTCTTGAGAGGAGATAAAAGTTTAACAGAGAAGAGAGCAATGTTAACAAGGGCAAGTTTTTCTCAAAGAAAAAAGAGACACTGGAGACCCCATCTGAGAAGTATTAGGCAGAGTGAAGAGGGTTATCTGAGTGGAGTCCATGGCTTGGGAGGTGATAAGTGGCAGAGGAGTGAGAAGCAATATGCTGCTTAACAGAAATAACCTAGCAGCCTGAAAAGCAATGGCAGGAAGACTTCAGTCAGGGATAGGTCTTATTCTGGAGTTTGAGCATGTCTGGTTTTGATACCTACCCCTCTAGTGTCTAAATTGTGCAAAATATGCAGATACATTTGGTTTGTTCTCATAAAATTTGAGTTTCCAGCAAACCATCAATGAGACTGAGATGTTAATATATATAGATATGTGTGTATGTATGTGTGTGTATATATATATATATATATATATATATATATATATATACATATATATATGGGTCCCCTTCAGAATGCCAAAATTCAAAACTTCAAAACCCATATGATCACAGACCATATGTTCGAAGTTTTGAAATACTGACATCCTGAACGGGAAATTGTATACAGCGCGGACCAGGAGATTTCCCTTGTCCTCGCTGTAGTGCGATCTTCGAATCGGTATAGTTAAGCAGGGGTGGTGTGGGGGTTGCAGGGGGTGAAGCCCCCCTGCTGTACACAGTTTAATGTGTGCTTTTTTTAATTTTATGGATCTAGTTCACATATTCGAACATTCAAATGTTCTTTCGGCCATATGAATTTCGAACATTTGAGCATTCGGTTATGTGAAGTAGACATATATATATATATATATATATATATATATATATATATATATATATATATATATATATATATATACCCTTAAAAAAAAATCTAAGAAAACATTTATACACTGGAAGTTTTAAGATTTGGGTCAGGGGTAGGGACTAGTTTAGGAGGCTTGGAAACATTGTGATCAGAATAGTGCTTAGTGGCATAATATGAGTTCATGGTGAAGAGGTCAGCAGTAACCGATGTTGACACATATCTAAGAGGGGTAGTGAAAGAACTGGCCTTCATACTGGTATTTACTTGAGTTAGAAGTGAGTAGACTGGAAATATATAGGGCTAAACACTATGTGGAGGTTATGGAGATACAGGAATGGGAGGGTATTTTTTCATATGGTTGGTAGAAATGATTCTGATGTTGTGTTCCTTTTGCAGAATGTCTTTAGTTTCCTAATTGTGAAAGAGTGAGATTCCATTGCTTCATGAGCTAAGGCCTTTTCAAGAAGCATCTATTCAGCAAATGTCAGAAGAGAAGACTGTTCCCATACAGCAGTCAAAAGGATGAAGGAAATAAATGGCCCTAATACATGAGGAAAATGGAAGGCTAATGCATCAGAGTAGGAGAAGAGCACAACAGGAACCTAAGCAAGGAGGTGTGACACTAGTGTTCAGGCCACAAGCTGCTACAGGTAATGATAGTCCTGTTTCCTGTACTTGGAGTCAGTAAGCAGATCTGATGTTAGTGATTTGTTCATAAGTTTTTTGGCAGGCTTGGAGGAGACAGGGTACTAGGCCACAAAGGTTGAGAATAGCTAGGATAATGCAGGATCAAACAAGGGAAGTTGATTTGAGAAATAGAGACTGGGGAGAAGGGGCTGGTGGATCATGTTGGCTGAATAAGGAAGCAGATTTTCTCCAACTGCCCTTTAACTCTTCATGATTATCCATGCATGGTGACCTGATTGAACTTAACCTGGAGCTAGATCATTAGGATGGACAATGGTTTTACAGAACAGCAGAGGTATACTCAGCATTCCTCATGTTGCAATGGAAGTGATGGAGAAGATTTGGAGGAGCGAATTTGTTGATATTTTTGAGCTGACATATATGGATGTGGCTCAGTGGATTGCAAAGACTAAGGCTCTAGGTTCCAAGGAACTCATGTCAGTACTGGCTGTTTTGGGGTAAAGGAAACCTTTTAAGGTTAGATATAAGTCTTGGGATAACAGGGTGCTGGGAGTTGTTTGTTTATGATGACTAATATGTTGCAGTATCTTTCACTTTTGGCTTATTTTTGACAATATGAAATGCACAGAGTTTAAGGGATGGAAATGCCTGCTTATGGCATGACCAGCTTTTCAGAAAGTTAAAGGCATTGCACAAATCTCTTCATTGGGCATGTCGTCATGCTGACATGTGGTTAGGAACCATGACTGACAAAGCAGAAAGATTGCATAAGGCAGGGCAGGAAGATCTAGGCGCTAAGGCTAAGGTATGTTTGGACTTTTAATACAGGGGGATGTAATTGGTCAGCTTGTAGGTTTTCACATGTGTTTTCAAATCATGGTGGTCTGCACAGTGGGGTCAGGTATTGGTGCAAGAAGCCTGGACAAGAGAAGCAGGGGCCTTCTGGCTCAGAAGATGCTAACAGACCCATCAAGACAGGAGAAGGGAATCTGAAGAAGAGAAGAGGTTTCGGTGGTTCCAGGGGACAGCTCCTTTTTCAGGGAGGGGCCAGGAGACAAGCCTTTACATTTTCCTATTCGAATTTATAAGTTGTAGTTGAGATTACAGCCCTTTCTCAAGGAATACAGGGTTCAGGAATTAATAACAGGTTTTCTGTGAGATTTTTTCTCTTAAGTCATCAGTGCAAGGCAATGATCAAGTTTGTAACACTCTGCAGTCAGTCAAACAAAGGGAGAAATTAGTGTGGATGCTGTCAGATAAGGAAGTCAGAGTAGGTATGAGTTTGGATCCTTTGAATTTTCCCACATTTCAGGATTTTAGAATCTCACCTTTAAGATTAGAATGAACAAAAAGCTGGGTGAATATTGGCTTATCTATCTCCACTTATTGCCAGAACACACTTCAGTGAATGATCACAACAATAGAAGTGATGCACATGTGTGGTATGCATCACTGGATGATGCAATGAAATTAATTCATACTTTTGTTGACCTTTGGTTAGTTAAGCTGGAGAATGAGTTGTCTTTTCATTGCTGCCCATTAAAAGGGAGGATTTGCCCATTTTGGGGGTGAGCCTAAGTAGTAAGTTTTGCTTTGATAAGATCATGCTGATGAGTTTTGCAGTAGCTTATGCAAACTTTGAGAAGTTTAGGTTGGCTCTACAGCGGATGTGGGAATAGATAGTGAATGGCCTGAAAGCAGTACAGTAGTTAGATGACTTTTTACTCACCAGTAAAGGAATGGAGGGAGTTCAAGAAGGTATGTAGAAATTCTTAGAGCTGTGTGATAGTTTGTATGTGACATTAGTGAGTGATAAGTAGGCATGACCAGTTAAAGTACTGATATTTTCAGGCTTAGAGGTAGATGTGGCTTTGGGTTTTTTTATCTGCCTGGAGATAAACTAGATAAATTGTAAGTTAACATGGAAGGCTTGTTAGGTAAGGATAAGGTTAGTGTCAAGGTGGTGATAGTGTCACTTCAGTTACTGAACTTGGCATGCAGAGCAGTAGGTCCAGGTAGGCCATTTAATAGATCTCTTGTGAATATGTTAAGGGATGGCAGAAAACACACCACAGAGGCAGGATGCATAAAACAGTCAAACAGGATTTAGCTATAGGGAATTAGTTCTTAGTGCAATTTAGCAGGATGGTTATGTGGCAGGATGATTGGGCATCTTTGGATGAGTAGTCGCATTTTATTAATGCAGCTGGAAGTGTTGGTATCGATGCCTATTTTGCAGGGAAGATATTTGCATCTACTTGACCAGAGGATTAATCTCAAAAAATGGAAAAAGTATATGTTTTCTTAGAAGTAGGTGTCTGTGGTTGTTTGGCAAAGGCAGATAAGCAATCAGACCATGGTATTTCATTCAGTTAATGAGGTAGTGACACAAGTGTGATCTGCAAAGGCTGCCAGACTGCAGTGATTGATGAAAAAAATGGTTTTGCATTCTCTTAGGCTTAGTTTATCATTTTCTGTGAGATATGCTCCACATAAATTGGATGACATTGCTGATAGTCTAATGCTGTTTGTGGCTAAAATAGTTACCCAAGCCAAAGACACTCACAAAGCATTTTTTAGTTATGTTTGTAATATCAAAAGTACAATATAGCAATGCTCTGAGCTGATTGCAAATGATATTATCTACACTGAGGCTGAATGTATAGCGAACCTACTGATAAACTTAGCTCTGATTTTCCCCCTCTTCCTCCTTTGTCTGTCCCTCAAGATATACCTGAAACTGACTTGTCTCCAGCTATCACACAAGACCAAGTCCTGAAAGTGCTATCAAAATCTAAAAATACTGCATCAATGGATCTTGACAATATCCCTGGATGCATCTTAAATAACACAAAAGTGTCTTAAGTAACACAAAGCATGATTTAGCCACTCCCTTCAACAACACTGCTGAGTCTCAGCCTCCATACTGGTTTTGTACCAAGTGAATGGAGAACAGTTATAGTCATTCCCCTGCATAAGGGAGGAGCTCCCACAGACCCAGGCAATTAGATACCAATAAGTCTAACCAGCCTTGCATGTGAAGCCATGGAAAGACTTATCATGGAATTAATCAGTCAAGACATAGGGAACCTCCAAACACTGGAACCTCTCAGTTTGGATTCATCAAGGGCAGGTCATGATTACTCAACCTGGTGGATTTTTTGAAAAGAACACCAAAGCAGTGGATGAAGGTAAAACAGTAAACACTGCATACCTCAACCTAGCCAAAGCTTTTGATACATAGCCCCACTCAGGCATACTAGAAAATCTAAAGAAACTTGTAATAACCACCTGTGCCACCTATTATAGATTCATATATTCATAGATTCATAGAATTCATATGAATTACCAACTGGCTCACAGACAGGATGCAGATAATCAAAATAGGGGAAGTTACCTCCACAAAGAGACTAGTCAATAGTGGAGTACCCCAGAGTTCTGTGCTGAGACCTCTCCTGTTTGGCATCCACTTTTTCTGAAGTAAAATACAATACCAAAGGGCTCTGCTGACTAAGTTTGTAGATGAGTGTAAGCTAGGAACAGTCTTTGAATCTCAAAATGACTTAGCCATTCTGCAGGAATGTTTGTCTCAAATAAGTAGGTGCTGCCAAAATCATGGACTAAAACTAAATGCCAAAAAATGCATTATTGTATCTTTTGGGAACTCATATACCCCAGGAAATTATCACATTGACAATGCATTCCTAGGAGTTAACCTAGTTGTTCAGGATTTGGGAACTTATGTGGACAGTGACCTAACTTTTGATTGACATGTGTCTATTGTTGTAAGAATATTATTGTCCCCATTTAATCAGCCATCATTAGGCCAGTCATTGACTATAATGCCTGCTTTGGCATGTATCCATCCAGACACATGCAACAACTGGAACACCTACAGAGCTATATTACTTAAAGGATACAAGTCCTAAACAATGTCTCCTACATGGACTGACTCAAAGCCCTGTCACCATACTCAGAATTGTACAGACTGCTAAGAGGTGACCAGTGTCTGGCATACAAGGCATGCTCTGATCCATAACTGATGGATTTACTGCACATCAGCAAATCAAATAGCATCAAAAATACCAATTCTAGGGATCTAAATCTCTTCCACAACATTAACAGAATGCTTTGGAGGGAAAGGTGTATCTTGCAGAGGATATCACTGCTGTGGAACAGACTCCGCATCAACATAAAACAAAATTCATCCTTGTCCATTTTCAAGTACAACTTAGATCTATGGATGGGAAACAGAGCATTTACCCCAGAATTGTACCCTGTACTACTAATGGACAGATTCAGCAGCTCCTAAATATTTTATCCCATGCATTGGTTCCCTCAAATTATCTATGGGATGGGTATAATCCAGTTATTCTCATTAGGGGTAATACAGAATTATAAACCATGGGATGGGTAAGGCCAAGCTGTAATAAAGTGGCATATGCTATTTTGAGCACAAAAAGGGTAATTGGCTAGGTTTAAAATGGCCCATAACACAGCTAGCCTAGTATTTGCCAATAAACCTATGAACCTATGATAGTTAATCTCATCTTCAGTTTTGTAGGTTTCAGGAGTTAGAACCAGATGCAAAAGAGTTCCTGACAAATGTACCATAGGAGGTTTGGGAAATTGGCCAGATGTAGGCAGGTAGTTGTTGGAGCAGTCATGGGCTCAGGCTACTAAGAAAGTATATAGTTCAGCTTTATGGTCTTTTGGAGTTATGTGGAGATTTTCTTGTTAAAGAAAGAGATATGCCAGAGGAATTGGTGGCACGCTATGTATTGAATAGGTGGGAGTTGGAGGTTTCTATACATTCAACAAGACTTCTTTTAGAGGCATTGAGTGCAACCGTTAAGTTGTTGGGATGGATAGATTTTACAAAAACGTTATGAAAATGTTGAAAGGTTAGGAAAGGGTGAGAGGTTTTGCATCTCATGGTAGGCTACCAATTGGTAAAAGCTGTTAACGGTAATCTTAAAAGGGTTGTATATGCAGTTGGCTTCTTTTGAATTGTATGGATTGTGGTCTACACTGTTAGTATTTTGTATGAAGGGGTATTTCAAATTTGCAAGTTGTTGGGGGTCTGTTAAATAGGCTGATCGGTGCTGTTAAGATTAGGCAAGTACAAGACAGATCAGGTTTGGAAGGGTCAACTGGTAGCATTAGAGATATGTGGAGAGGTTGTATTATGTATTATAGCCTAGGGTCTTTAGCAATGCTGTAGTTTTTCAGTTTCCACATGGGAGACCAGTTCAGTATAAGCACTATGATGCCATTTTAAAAAAGGTGTTAAAGTACATACAAATTGTAGAAGTGAGGAATTATTCCCAATCATTTTGGATTGGTAGGCCTACCCATTTGGCAGCTGAAGG
Source organism: Protopterus annectens (assembly GCF_019279795.1). Taxonomy (NCBI): domain Eukaryota; kingdom Metazoa; phylum Chordata; order Ceratodontiformes; family Protopteridae; genus Protopterus; species Protopterus annectens. The sequence continues at coordinate 1,067,147,144 of NC_056741.1, read as the reverse complement.
TAATCTACTGAATTTATTAAAAAATGGTATATGGGAAAATAAACTATCATGTAGCTATATTCATTTGGATATAGTAGAGGTATGTAGTGGCATCAGCTTTTACCCATGATGGAAATTTTCAGATGGTAATCAACTCTATCAAGGTGATAAATGTGCACTTGGGAGGAATAATTTAGAAAAAGTGTATAAGCATAAGCTTTGATCTTCAGTTATTAGAGATTTGCTGAATGTGCAGCAGAGGATTCTTGGGAGTGTTGTATGGTCTACTTTTATACCCTGGCTTGCTTGGGAAGGGGCACTGAAGTACTCAGCTATTCAACTGGAAAGGAGCTGGAGTTTTATTGAGCATGGGCTGGCTACGGCAGCTTTGCCATTAGATTTTTTGGTTGGCTAAGGCAGGGAGTTTGAAGATATGGCTTAGGTTGGGTGTAGAGGAGTTGGAATACATTTGAGTGATAAGGATTGTATGCATTTAATATGCACATGGCATTATTTTTGAAATATATAGTAGGGAAGTTTGTTAATAGACAGGGGCAGGTGATTCATAATATTTAGTTAATAAGAAAAGAGGAAAAAAACGATGAAGAGCAGCCTGATGAGCAATCCCAGTCAAGTGATTTACCCATTTTTCATTGGCATTTGGCATGTTACAGTGGTAGGAGTTGGCAGCTTGAAATGCTGCTCTTTGAGTTTTATGATTGTAGTTTTAGTGAGCAATCAGTGACACTGATAGATAGCTGAATGGTATAGGGAGAATATTAGTACTTCTGGGAAGTGTGGAAGTCCTACAGTATGTGACATGCTCAAGCTGTGAGAGGAGAAGTCATGTATTAGATAAATAAAGCTCAATATACCACAGTGAGAACAAAAACACAAATTTAATAAAATAAAATGAAGAGGTGAGCACTTTCACTGTAAACTATCCACTTCATCAGATCAATATAGTGAAAAAACAATCCATATATTTAAAGTACAGCAAGATCAACCAACTCCCTTGAATAAAATCACATGTTTGTAGAATTAATGTACTAAACAGTACTTCATTCATAAGAAACTAATGAATCAGATCAATTCCTAAGACCACTTTCCCACCTGGGGTGACATTTGGTAGGGCTGTCTATTCTCCATCTGACAGAATATTTTGGTGGTCCTGAAGCAATAAGATATTACATTTTTGGAATGTAGTTGCAGCTTTTCTGTTTGTATTATTATTGTTTGTTCAGCTACAGAAGTTCTTCAGATGGGACTCAGGGGATTGCCATGAGGTATTGTTTAGGTTATATCAGTCCTACATACAGGAAACCAATTTTCTTGTATTTTGAATTGGCCACAGTATAGAGTTATGCTACATTAAAGAAAACATGCTGACATTTGCAGACACATGGGTGATTTGGCAATTGTATATACAAGGCACAAAACAGGAATAAATTAAAATTATGAAACTCTATAGCAATAAACATAGTCCATACTCATACCGAGCTTAAGGAAGAACACATTTCTTACAAAGGAAAGGGAGGCACCTGATAATATACTCATCTCACTTGTAATCTAGCTATATTCTGAAAAGTAGTGAGTCAGTTCCTGTCTGTTTAGGAGCCTAAATACACCAAATATATCACCTAAATCATGCCTTTTTTAATCCTTAATTCCTCTAGTGCCAGATGCCCAACCAGCTACATTCTATGGCTTCCCCAAACAAAGATGTTACATTATATGCCTGTGCATGTAGAAAGTAAGAAAAGATTAATACTGTTCAATCAGAATGTCACACTATTAGAGAGGTAATAAAAAAAAGGAGTACTCTTGCTTTTATGACTAAAGTAGCAACAGACTAAAGTAGCAATATCAAAAGAATACAAAATGTTTTGTACCTAGCTAACATTAGTGACAAGATAAATTAAGTTACATTAATGTCTAGTGGGCAGATAACATCGATGTACATAATGAGGGCCGAATTCAAGTAAAATGAATGAATTTTTGTTTCACCTGTTTTTTTTTAAATTACACCATTTGTAATAAAAATGATATTAGATGGTAGATTAAATCATCTAAAATATTTCCTTAAATGTGGATAAGGATTGATTAAGGTTTATTGTTTCTTAATCAATTTCTTTATGAATTGATTGCTTCCTTTGAGCTGTGTCTTTTAGTGGCTCTGTGACAGCCAACAATTTGACACCATCAATTATTAAAGAACGCATTTTAAATTTGCTTAGATATCATTCTTAAATTCATTTTATAAATAAGTATGAACCATCAAGTTTTACACTAACTGTAGTATTTTATTATGTTTTTCATTTAAGAATTAATAGTGAAGCAGTTAAATGTGGAGGCAGGAAGCAGAGCTGCATGCAATCTTTAATAGGCAACACTTTCAAAAATTACTGATCGTGTCTAAATGCAACAAAATTTGTTTAATGAGTAATAATAAAGATTGCCATTAAACACTGAATATGGGTTCTAGTTGCAGACATACACAACTTGATTGTATGCTTTCTAGAATGGTTTGCAATAAAATGTCAAAAATACTTGCCTTATTTAAAATCATTGTACAAATACAATTAATTTTAATAAAGTCATAAGGCTCATTAGTAAAAGCAAAAAATAAAAATGGTGAAGTGCAGTCATGCCTTGATACCTTATTAAAAATATCACAGGTGTGCATGCTTGTCCTACTCAAAATGGATATCATCAAAAAGGCAGTATAAATGTATATACTGGAAGATCATGTAAAGCCAAGGAAGTAATCATGAAACATTTGCAATAAAATCATGAAGAAAACCTTCCTAATATAATATAATATATTTTGCGTGCATTTAACTTGATTTTATAACTATATTGAAAGCATACTTGCATGTAATCATTAAGCAATTGTCAAAAGGCTATCCCAATCACTCCAATAAAACAATCTGACAACTCTCATGACATGCAAAATGCAATAAAAAGCTACAAACTCTGTAAAACTGATAGCCTCAAAATAATGAGTACACCAATGTGAATGGTTCTTTAAAAAATAATAAACAACAAATCAAATTCCACATTTAATTACCACAATTACATCAGTTTACAACCTACTTAATAATTCAATTGCTACTAAAATATATCATAGTCAACAAACAATGTTAAACAAAAGTAATTTGCACATCACATAAAAATACAATAATATGTATCAGTTCAATTGATTATTCTAAAAATATTTATATAACATTAGATATAAATATACATAAGATATTTTGACAATCTTTGAAACCCTTAACACATAAAAAGTATTTATAACTGTGCAGATCTTAGTTTGGGTACACTATTGATGGAACCTTGTTTGTTTAGTCCTGGTCTTACTCTGACATTTAATTGCTGTTGCTAAATCCACTTTTTATATTCTAATATAGTCTCCCATTTACCTCCACTAGGGTTACTGCATACCTTGTCAATGACTCTAAACTTAAATTTAAACTTAGAGGAGCCATGGCAATATTTTAAATGTTTATATAGAGTATTATTACTGTTTTCCTTAGTAATGTCATATAAGTATCTGTGTATTATTTTCTTCAGTTGTTAATTTTTTCTCACATAAAAACATTCACAGTCCAGACATATAGTAATATAAACAACTGTAGTAGAAGAATTAGTCCATGCTGTAGATCTAAGTTTTCCCCAATATTTTACTGGGAAATTGTCTCCATCTAAAACAAAATTGCAATGATTGCATGCCACATTTCTATGTACTTGTTTTTTTGGCATTTTCTGGAAAACATCAGTCATTCAAATGTATCCTTCAAATTGTCCCCTCTCTTGTAAACACATGTAGTATGTTCTGCAATACACTGTATCAAACTAGGGTCAAGTCTAAAAATATCCCAATTTTTATTAATAATAATTTTAACATACTTCAATTGGAACTATAATTTAACACCATAGCATACTGAAACCCTTTCTATCAAGGACCTGTCCTAGATCTTTCATGGTCATCTTGTCAGCCAAACTCACACCTAAAATGATCATAAGTTTGTGGTTCCTCCCTTTCTTGTGTAATTCTTCTCTGGTTTTGTGTACCAAACTAAACGAGTAACCCTGCTGTTTAAACATTCTAAATAGGACATCCATTTAATTCTCATAAGGGTGTTGTCCAAAATCATCCTAGCTAGTCTGATCATTTGATCTTTAACTGGGTCTTTTTTATTTGCATTCTCAAGTGACAGCTATTAAAATGTAAGTATGAGTTAGAAAAAGTGGGCTCACTATAAATGTTGGACTTAAAACCATCTTCCACTTTAAATATGGTAACATCTAGGTAGTTCATGGAATCTTGGGTACAAGAATACGTAAATTCCAAAAATTCAGTAGCATAATTTATATGCTTAGAAAACTTTTCAGAATTATCTTTTGCTTCCACCCAGAAGATACAGATGTCATCCAAAAATCTGTAATATCTAGTCCAACATTCAGAATAACAAGATTCAAAGATGAAAATATTCTCCCACTTCCACATAACAATGTTAACAAAAATTGAAGCACAAGCTGTTCCCATTGCAATGACTTGACAGTTACAATAACTTCCATCAAATCAACAATTAATTTGATTTCACCTGGATCCAAAAATTCATAAATCAAAAGTTCCTCCCTAAACCACTTCAGTCCCTATTCATAAGGTATCATTCCAAAAAGACACACCTCCAAAAGAGCTAGCAAGTATGACTGGTGCACGGCATACCCAAACTGATAAACCAAATAAAAAAGCCAGCACTCAGAGGCAAATAAATATTTTATTGCTTCCCTTCCTTCAAAGGAAGGGAAGGAATAAAATATTTATTTGCCTCTGAGTGCTGGCTTTTTGATTATGTTTAATAGTTCCAAAAAGGTCAGCTGCATCAATCATAAAGAAACTTAAATCTTTATGCCATGAACCAACTGTAACAATCCTCAAAAAATTTGGAGAATTCTTGAGAATGTATGGAAATAAAATTGTAAACATGGTTTTAATGCCCTGTCCAAAAATACAGCAAAAGGGTATGTCTTAGTCCCCTGTGGTGAAACAATAGGTCTGAGTGGGGGATCATAAACATCCTTATAAATTTTGGGGATACCAAAAATAGACGGCACCCTAGGTACACTAGTGACAGTATGGCCCATAACACATAATCAAATTGTGAGCATGCCACCTTGTGCAAACAGTACTTAAAACATATGCTTACCTAACAGTAACCTTCTGTCTTCTTTACTTAGTCAAACTCTCTCCCACCCTCTCAACAACCTCCATGTCATCCAGTCCCTGACAACCTCCCTCAAATCCAATAATTTTGCAGCTGCAACCAAAGTTGCAAGATGCACCCTAGCTGATCTAACTGCCAGACCAACCCTCCATCTTTCCATTAAAAAAATCAACACTAAATCAACTGACCAAATTCTCACATCCAAGAGCAAAGAATTAATAAACTGTTTAAGAACCATCAAAGCCTTACCATGTGCTTTCCTAGTAGCCCTGGACCAAGACTGTCAAACCAGCAACCTTTCCTTGGTTAACAAATCTCCCACACATTCCCTGATACAACAGTGCAGCTTACCTGAGCTTCTGGTGCCAGCTGCCTAAACCTGAAAAATTGAAAACAGGACAGGTTATCAGCCAAAGCATTGTAATGGCCAGGAATATGATAAGCTGAAAAAGAAATATTAATGGTTAGAGAAAGCAAAACAATATTCCTTAGTAACATCTGCAAACACCTAGATCTTGCCATCTTCTTAGTCATTCAAAGCTATCCAAATGAAATATCACCTTACTGTTTTGAAAATCATCCAATACACAACCAGTGTTGCCCAAATCAGCATAATTTCCAAGAAAGTGATACTGTTTTGCTTCTCATCAACAAAATCCTCTGGTCATGCTTTTCAAACCACCTGCCACCAAAATAACCTCCCATGCCTAGTCCCCGCTTGCATTCATAAACGGGTCAGCGTCTAGCATTGCAACCCAATTGTCTTGCCAAAAAGATACTCTGTTAAAGGACCAGAGAAACTCTGGCAAAATAGACATGCCTTCTTTGACCTGCTTGCATACCCTAATCCAATGATGCTTCTGCTTCGTACCCCACAACAAATTAGCCACCACTCTCTTAAATATACACCCCAGCCCTACTGCTCTGCACGCACAATTTAATAGATCTAAAACATCCATCAAGTTCTGTAACCCTCATCTTCTCTTTCTTGACTATTAACCCCATGTTATCCTTCACTTTCTCCACCTTGTCATAAGGAAGTTTGAACATGTCTAAGTTTACATCCAACTCTAAACCTGAAAAGGTGAGCATCTTAGCTGAACCCTCTACTTCAGCCTTAGCTAGCAACACCCTAAGCTCCCTACAAACTTGCTCATACACTATCATTCCCTCAATCAGCAAGAAATCATCCAAGTAGTGCACTTCTATATGCTAGAAGCCCTGTGCTACCACATCCAATGCAAGGCAGTACTAAATTCTTCAAAAGTGGTACAAGCAACTGTAGAGTGCATAGGCATTGGCTTTTCAATGAAAAAACTGCCATTGAGATGCATACTCAATATAGGCAAATCCGGCTTACTCACTGGTAATAATCTAAAGGCTGAATATATATCTAGCTTAGCCAACCAAGGGTCCTTGAATAATCTGATACCCTTCACCAACTTCTCCAAAGAAGAATGCTGTACCTTAACGTCTGCTCTATTAATATCAGTATTGATCGAACAACCTTCTGGGCAAGACAAGTGATGAATTAACCTAAATTCACCTGGCAATTTCTTGGGCCAGTCCCAGGGGGTATGTGTGAAAAATGCTAACTAAGGAACATCAAAGGGACCTAATAATCTACCCATGCCCGATTTTCTATCCAACAATTTCTGAACTACCTCTTCCTTACCTACCACCAACTTCAAATTCTTACGGATCTACATCAAACCACCCACCTTTGATTTTATCACAAAACCACCTTTAAATCCCTCCCCAACTCCTGAGGCACCTTGTTATCAGGGTAGTCATGTGGGAGCTGTTCTAACTGACTGGTATTAATGGGTGAATGCCCAGGCACCTCCCCCCTGACAGGTACTAACTGAGAAGGGGTACCCTCCTCTGGCAATCCTCTTAGCCCTCCCCCCTTTCCCAATCTCCATCCAGTGCCCTAGCCCAATGCATCCAGGAGGTTAAAAAACAAAAAAACTCAAATCTTTTCCTTTACAACTTGCAAGATATGCACCACAATATAGATCAGCTTACTAAGTACCCAGCTCTGCAAGCCAGACTGAAAAGCTCCCAGTTCTTGTAATGTGCTCAGTAAACCAATTTAGTAAACTAATTATGTGATATAACCTAGGACTGTCACTCATCCAATTAACAATAATAATTATTCCTTATAATAACCTTATTCCTTATAATAACCATAACTGAATAAAACATGAAACTGTTACCTTTAATGGGGGAGGGAAGATGGGCAACAAAATCTATATGTAGCTAATATCCATATTCTGGTATGTAGTTAATACCCATATTCTTGTCTATTCATTACACAAGTTAAAGGCAAATCAGTGTGGATTGTATTTAGTAAATAATGACAGCCAACTGAATTTAGACATTATATCCTTCGGTAAATATGTTATACGACAAATCTTTTATTCTAACAACTTTGTTAAGTTTATTAACATTTGTCAAAATTTTGGACCTTTGTCCAGCCAACATATAGTGGCTTGCATACTTTCTTCTCAAGTGGGACTCTAACGGTAATAAAACTATATGCTACCTGAAGACTACAACAAACTCCATTTAAAGATAAAGTAAAGCAAGGGTGAGACACACTCAACAGTGACAGCTCTACTTTTTTTTTTTTTTTTGAAAAGCAATGTTTCATCTTCAAGGCAGCTTTGGAATATTAAGCATATGTTACTAGCAAAGAAATGGTATTACATATACCACTTACTGCAGAGTTCCATTTTTCTGCTCATAACTATTTTTTTACAAAATAAAAAAAACACAGCTCATTGAAGTCTCTCACTCAACCCCAGCAGTTCACTACACCAACAAGCAGATCATAAAACAGTATCTAAACCACCCCTTGCTCTGACAGTGTCTCACTTACTACCATAAAATCCCAACCAGTTCCAAAAAGGCTAGTACCTAGCAACCCAGCGCATAGTCCTTTGACATCACCATGTTAGCATCATTGTCCAGACACATGCCCAGGAATGTATCTCACTCCACAGCCCAAAAAAAGATACATGTGCTTGGAACACCCCTGCACTGGCCCAGTAATCAAGGAGCCTCAATCCTCACCACTGGCCAGAGGGGGAACATACACACTGGTAGGATGACAAGTACACACACAGTAAAGTGCAATTTCCCTTAAGAGCACACAGAGATCACAGTCAGTCTGGGGCTGGTTTCTCCCTCTTTCTCCAGATCCCAAATAAGACTCCTCACTAGCACAGCTATAGGGTTGAGATCTCATCTGAGTGGCAAAACCAAGATCTCCAGTACCCTCTCTGTCCAACGAGTGCTTGGTGTCCCTGCCCAAGTAGCTGACACACACACTCCATGACATTTGGTTTACACACACACACACACACACACACACACACACACACACACACACACACACACACACACACACACACACACATGGGGATGTCTGGCACAAGTTTACTAGCTATGCCCCCTTCTGCCCAGACTATAAGTTAGTTCTGACTGCCAACAGCCACTCTTTTTAGCTACTTTAAGACCCTTAACAAAGGGTGTCCAATGCTACTGTGTAATGTTACTATTAATCCAAATGGTAGTTTGACTAAGAGCAAGGATATTTAGGAATGGCTTATAGAGTGTCACCAAATAGATATGCAAGTACTCTATGAGCTTAAATATCTCTAAACAGACCAGTCACAATTAAAAGTTTTAAATATATTAAATAATAAATAACAAAAGAGCAAGACAATATTCAGTAAGTAAGCAGTTAAATTATAGTTCGAAATCACAGGAAATATTTAAAACAACATTGCAGAACAGTCTTAAATAAGGAAAGAAAACATCTTAGCTATACTTTACTATATTCCTATCTAAATCTAAAAGATTTTCTATGTCCTAAAAACTTACTTACAGAACAACAAGCAGGCAGATGTGGTAAAATAGATGTTCTTGTTAGGTCAAAGACAAACTACAAAATACCCAATCTCTCTCTGAGAGAGTTCTTAAATTAATACCAAATATTACTGCTGGGTTAGCTTGAATGACATAACTTTTTTCACTCTGACTTAATTTCTCAAGTTAAACCTCCTTTGTTAGAGACTTAAAGAATTTCAGCATCTTTCTGTGAAAAATGCAGATCTCTCAGATGTTTGCAGATCCTGGAAGTCATAAAACAATAAAACACTTCTACATCTTAAACCTAGTAATGACTTCTCTTTCAAGACAATACAAAAAACTTCTAGCTCTAGACATTGTGTCTGCTACTGCACTGAAACTGAGTGATAACATCTCTTTTATTACGTAGTTATGAAACAATTGAATTTCAACTAGTTTCTCTGATTTTTTTTAAGTTAACCTCCTGTGTTCCAGTTTCCATTAAGCATATACATCTAAATATAAATAAGGAAGTCCTCCACAGGATAAACGTCTCGCTACACACCAGAGTAATAAATAATAATCCAAAGTAGATATTAGTAATGAGGCAACCAGGCTCTTCAAAAAGTCAACTGTCAGTCCAGATATTTATTAGCAGTATAAAATCAAGTGGGTAAGCGCTTTCACTAAAAAGCTTCTTCAGACCTTATAACCACATACACAATCTAACACTCTTTAAATAGACTTCATCTTTAAAAAAATTCATCAAATCACAGCTGAGCATCAATTAAGTTAAAGTAACTGTAGATAAAAATCCAATAAAAAGCATTTGAAAGCACACTGACTATCAAAATATATACAAAAACAAAAGCATCAGAAATATTCAAAAACTGCCTGTTGTAAACTTAGTCATGTTCACTTGTAATTTGCTATACTGCAACATAACTTATCTTAGTGTAGTGAAGTGTGATCTCAGAGTTGATATATTTAAGTAGCGGGGGTATGGGGGTTGCAGGGGGGCTTGCCACCCTGCCTATACTTGGAGAAGAGTAATAAGTTTCTGTGTTAGTTGTGCTGCCATATAGTTAGTGATGGTCTCCTGTGTTTTTTTCTATATTTTAAGTTTTAGTATTTTGAGCTTTAGAGATTTTGGATTCAGTATTTTGAATTTAGAGATTTTGAGATTTGAGAATTTAAAAATGGACCTATATATATATATATATACATATATATATATATATATATATATATATATATATATATATATATATATATATATATATATATATATATATATATATATATATATATATATATATATATATATATATACACATATGTATATATATATATATATATATATCTATATATCTATATATATATATATATATATATATATATATATATATTTATATACATATGTATATGTATATATATATATATATATATATATATATATATATATATCTATGGGTCTACGTCACATCACCTAAATCTCATTTCATTGAATTTTACTTGACTGAGACCAAATCATTCAATTTTCAAAATACTGAAAACTCATTTTACTGAATCTCATTTCACTGAATTATATGCCATAGACATGATGTGGGTTTCCCTTCACCTGTGACTTGTTTTTGATAAAACTTTTTTTTTGTAACTTACAGCGCTGACTGTCAGAATACCGATAGTCATGTAGAAAGTAGTGTTGTAGTGTTTTTATATGTGGGTATGTAGCTTTACATTTTTAGGGAAGTATCTAAATTAATATGGCAGATGTTTTGTGCATTCCCAGCAGCAATGGCAGTGAGTAGAGTACTGTAAGGCATTTAAAAGATATATGCCCTTTTCCTCCCTGCAGTATGATCCTGGAGTTAGTATATATCGTTAGGGGGAGGGCTATGCCCCCCACCTAGTTTGGTTTTATATTGTCTGGTTTCTGTTGAGGGTAAGTAAGTAGTTCTTAAATTCTGGAAACAGTAAGTCATTAGTGTTGTAAGTGTGTATGTCTATGGTTTAAAATTCAGTCTTTTGAAATTTAGCATTGTAAGCTTTTGGTGAAATGACATTCAATCAAATGAGTTTTCAGTATTTTAAAAATTAGGTGATTTGGTCTCAATCAAATGAAAGTCAGTCAAATGAGATTTAGGTGATGTGAAGTAGACCCTTATATATGTGTGTGTGTGTGTGTGTGTGTGTGTGTGTGTGTGTGTGTGTGTGTGTGTGTGTGTGTGTGTGTGTAAAGCAAAACCTTTTGATAATTGGTGTTACTAAAGTCACTCCGTACATACCTTCCCACTCTCTCTTACCTCTTAGCAAATGAACAAAAATCCAACACTCACTCCTGTGCCTGACAACTCAACCCCAGCTGATCATCTGCAGATTAAACAGAAAACTTAATCTATCCTTGCTAGATGAATAATATGCAAAAACAAAAAAAAACAAGACCTGCTGGCACTCAAATACCCTCCCAATTCACTTACTGCCTACCAACAACAAACCCCAACTGATTGCTTGGAATCACAGACTATTCCAGTGCTATCTGTAATACCAAAGAAATACAGCACAATGACACTAAATATACAGAGCCAATTGATATTGCCAACATCCTGGCAGATAGGTTCAGTGCTAACTTTACCCCCCTCTCACCCCCTAAAAGGCCCATCTTTATACTGGAAGAATGCAAAGTTCCTGTAATCACGGCTGCACAGGCAAAAACCTCACTCTCCAAAGCCAAGAACACAGCATCCATGGGACCTGACAACATTCCAGGCTGCCTTCTAAATGAACTACAGAATGAACTAGCACCCCACCTAAGTACCATGTTCAATCATAGCCTCACCTCAGGCTTTGTGCCCATTGAATGGTGCACTGCGACAGTTATCCCACTCCACAAAGGGGGGGGCCATAACCGACAACAGGAACTACCGCCCCATTAGCCTGATGAGCCTGGTCTGCAAGGCCATTGAACATATCATCATGGAACTCATAAACAAAGACATTGGAAACCTCCAAATTCTGGACCCCACTCAGTTCGGGTTTGTAAAAGGCAGATCATGTCTCCTAAACATGATAGACTTCTTTGAAGTAGTCACCAAAGCCATAGATGAGGGTAAGGTGGTTCACACAGCCTTTCTAGATCTCTCCAAGGCAATCAACACCATCCCCCACTCTGGAATTATAGATAAACTCACTAAACTAGGTATAAATCCGTATGTCACAAGATGGGTTGCCAACTGGCTTACTGACAGAACCCACACTGTGTAAGTAGCAGACTCCAAATCAGACTTCAGACCAGTGACAAGTGGAGTACCACAGGGTTCAGTCCTGAGTCCTCTACTGTTTGGTATCTACTTTTCTGAAGTACAGGCTAACACAGAAAGTCTTTGGCTAACTAAATTCGCAGATGACTGCAAACTAGGAGCCATAATCAAAACTCCTAATGATGTGGACATCCTACAAAAGGGCCTCACTGAGACAGACACCTGGTGTCAAAGCCATGGTCTCAAGCTCAATGCCAAAAAGCGCATTGTCATCCCCTTTGGTAAAAACTCTGTACCCATGAACTAACTAAACTATGAAACTATGAAACATAGGCGGTAGTCTACTTAACACTGAAAGTGTGATAAGAGACCTTGGGACACAGGTGGATAGTCTCTCCTTTGATAGTCACATCACCACAGTGGTCAGGAAATCCTTCTACGTGGCACACCTCATCATAAAAGGTTTCTCATCCAGAAAAAAAGAGGTCATTGTTCCCCTCTACTCATCACTCATTAGACCCATTATACAGCACAACGCCCCTTTTGGTATGTACCTCACAAGACATCTACAACAACTGGAAAGGCCGCAAAAATACCTCACAAAGAGAATTACTGGCCTCAAACAGATGCCTTATGCAGACCATGTCAAAAACTCCAGCTTTACTCCATCGCATATTGCCTACTCAGAGGCAATCTCTGCCTAACATACAAAGCTTTGCCAAACCCAGAGCTGTTGGACAGGCTCCGATTAAAGAAATCCCAATCCCTCTGAACTACACGCTCTAGGGACCTAAACCTTGTCACCACGATAAACAGAACATGCTGGAGGGATAGATTTCTGTCCCTGAGACTTCCCATACTCTGGAACAGACTACCTATTTATGTCAAACAGAGGTCCTCATTAGCACTCATCAAGAAAAATCTTGATGATTGGATGGGTAATAGGAAATTCACCCCGGGGATCACTTCTGTGGTTCTGCTTGGCAGGGGCACAGGAAAATAATTTTCTTGGGTGGCGAAAGCCAGGGTACCGTTTTGGCTAGGCTTGTATAGGCCCTAGGGCCAATAGCCTAGTACCTACCTATGAACCTATGAACCTACCCTCCCCTAAACCTTATGCCATCTATTCTCCCTTCCCTACCTATCTCATGACTTCATTCAATCACCACCACCCCCACCTCTAACTTGCCTAACTAGATAAACTCAAAGACAAAACCCAGAGACAAATCAATCTGTCAGGCAAACTCCATTTAACAAAATCTTGCAGATTGCTTTCTTAATATTTGTTTTTTCCACAGTAAATTTTATTTTATAAATACACCAAAAGCATAAATGTATTGCAAATCTTGAAGACCATTAAATAACAGACAGTGAACACTACTTGTGTCTAATAGGTACCAGTTATTTTATAAATCACATATGTAATGAAAATGTCACAAAATAACAGTACTCTATCATTTTAATATGAAAAAAAAAACAAATGCCATCAGAATGCAAGGTTTAGAGACAAAAAAAAACTTCAGTAATAACAACTGACTAATAGAATATGGTGATGATGATCCTGCTGAAGGAATTCCCATGCCAGCCATAGGAATGTCAGTGCTCCATTCATTTCTACTTCTTCTTTTTTGTATCTTGCACAGCTCTAGGATAGGGTATAAATACTACTCATAAACATGTTATAGGAAACCTACTTCTACCCCATATCTGTCCATCCTTTCCTCATTCCCTATCTCACCTGTCATCTCTTTCTCTGCACCTCTGTCTCATGTTCAGCTGCAAGCTAATGTTCTTTATAACACAAACATATTAACATCAAAAACCTCAATCTCCTCTACAAACACTAACCTACTTATTTATTCCTGAAAACTACATTTTTTACAATAGTTATAAGACGTAACACTAACATATCTCTAAACATATATCTTTCTAGTAGCTGCATGGGTTCAATTTCAGTACATGCTATGTTTGTAATTTCAACTGCTGATCCTACTGTACTGTATATACAATTCTAATGTACATGCATATCTCATTCACAGTGAAAAATGCCACAATCTTTTAATATATGTATGTAAAGTGAATTTCTTATACATAATATTGTGGTCACCTGTGCATTATAATTTGCAAAGATAATGCTAAAGTCAAGGAAGTGACTGCACTTGTGGTTCCTGAATCAATGTGAGCTAAGCTTCAAAGCAATATATTAAGTTTGTACTTTAAACTATGAAGAAATTGTTGATCAAAAACACATTCTGGAAACTTAACAGACAGACTATCCAGTGAGCATAACATTTTCATACACAACACAAGACCCTGGTTTCATCTTCCAGTGTGTGTGTAGAGCTCTTCATAGTCTGCCTTAAGTAAGACCCCCAAGCACTCTTCCACAGACTGAGTCCCGACAAAGGAAGGGTAATATGGCAGCATGCCCAATTGTATTTCCATGGCTGGAAGCTATGGGTGCATTTGAAGAGTGAGGCAAGTCAGGGCAAAAGCAAAAAACACAGCTAGCAGCAGAATAATGCTGCACCAGGATTGCCAGTCTCCTCACTGGCCCCAGATGTGGGTCAGGGTAAGCCTGGGGGCAAAGGATGGTCCAGTAGACCCATTGAGCAAGGACAGAACCTTAGGGCAAGGGAATGGTCAGCTATAGGATCCAAAAAAGAATAATAAAAAAAAGTCTTTCCATGTAGAACTGTATCTTCTTTGCCAAAGGACATGTAAGCATATGCAGCAGTGGTTGTTTGCAATTATTGAAAGTCTGCTGTGTAAAGACTAGTGTTAGTACTACCACTGCTAATGCAGAATATGAAACAATATGTGCGGAAGATAACATCTAGTTAGGCAGTTATATATCCCTGCTGATTCACTCATTCACTATTTATGGCAGTGGATTGCATTCTCTAGAGCATCATCTTTATTTTTGAGGAGACAAGAACCTTCAACCCCACCCCCACCCAGCTTTCTGTCATTAGGAATGTTTCATTACTCATGCAGTGTTTGCAGAATTAATTCATGCTATCTATACTATGCTGTTATTTGCTGGAATGCCTACGTAGCTGGTATGTTATTTGCTGGACCCTACAACTATATCATGAATGATGTCACAGCTGCACCTTTCCATCTATAAATGGTCCCCTTTTTCTTCTGCTAGTGTAGTAACTGGTTCCACAAGTAGCCTAGATGGCACAATGGCTGATATTTCTGATCCAACCCCCCATGCTCCATTATCCTTTTACTGCCTTCTACACTGAGAAAGTTTATTTTAGGATTGTTATTTTTTGTTTATGAATTGCACTTCATTATGAAAACCTTTGTTGGTTTGCTATGCGACCAAGAAACTATCTGTGAGGTCTCTGGCACTGTGCATGTTCTTGTGGAAAGATTACCATAATGCTAACTGATAAACTTATTGAATTCAAACATTATTATTTGGCTATGATATTCTACTCCCTTATACTATGCAGCACTTTACCTAACCAAAGTGGATAACTTTTAGTATTAATGAAGATTTTATTACAAATCAAATCTATGTTAGACAAAGAAAATAAAATATACATAATATAATATTGAAGTAGAAGGCCAATCATCCCTAATTGTCTGAAAAAATATAATCAAAATATTAGTTTTGCCTAAACTCTCCTTAAAAAAATGTTCAACCTACTTTAATTTTTGTGTAAGACAGATCAATATATTTCTTAGTGCTATACTCAAAGTTTTTTTTCTTTCCAGATACAGGAAACTTTGCGACTCCTATAAACAAGTTATGGTTTCTAATATGGAAAGAAAATCTACAATCCAAAATTGCTTCATACACTGTGGAAGACTTAACTCCAAAGGGTTTCTCTGTGTGGTTTGCCTGAAAGAATGATGGACCTCTGTCCCATTGTCCATTACACAGGCACCAGCAATGGGGATCCTGCAAATCAATGTGTCAGTCCATGGGAATAGATAATACAAATTAGCCAAAATGTTACTGCTCTGGAATAATTTGTCAGAGTGATTCAAGGAACTACTCTGTCAAGTTTTTTTTTTTTTTCTGAATTGGAAAATGTATGTACAATCTTTTGATGGCAAATCACCCCATAGAATGGTCATGACTCATACCATGACTATAGTAGGTACCATGCAACCATTAATGTGTGCACCTATGTGTGTGTGTGTGTGTGTGTGTGTGTGTGTGTGTGTGTGTGTGTGTGTGTGTGTGTGTGTGTGTGCGCGTGTGTGTGTGAGAGAGAGAGAGCAAGAGAGATTCTGTATGTGTTTGAAAACATGCATGTGTGCATAAGTGTGAGGGGTAGTTCCAGGAGTGTGACCCTTGACCGTGTCTGTAGGAGCTTGTTTGCTCTGTAACTGGTGTCTGTGTGTGTGTGTGTGTGTGTGTGTGTGTGTGTGTGTGTGTGTGTGTGTGTGTGTGTGTGTGTGTGTGTGTGTGTGTCTGGGAGTGTGTGTATGAGAGTATGCATGGGTGTCTGTATGAATGTGAGTGTGCATCTTAACTGGTGCCTATGTAATCTCGATACATGAGCTGGTAAGGACTACACAAGCAAAGTCAGTTCTGACAGCAAAGTATTCATTTCAGAGATATGGCAATTAGCTGATAATAAGGTGTTTCTTGAAGCAGATTTACTTTGTCTCTGAATCACAGATTCTCACCATAATGCTAATTGGCAGTCCTGCATTAGTCAGTTAATGTTGGTGGAGAGAATCTCTCTCTGAATGCCAGGGAAAGACTTTTTGTTTTCATTGTTTAAAAAAAAACACAATAATACTGCTTACTTATTTTCTAGTTTTCACAGCTAGATTCAAAACAGTATTCAAAGTGCAAGAACAAGACCTGTTTTTCATGTACTGTTTATTTATTACTTTAAGTCAGAAGATATAAATTGCTATTTTTCTGACTGTGCATATATGTAAGCATGTGTATATATTTGCATTTTTTCACTACACGTAGTACATGCATAATCATGAGACTAGATTTGTAAATATCAGAGAATCAACATTTATAATGAATGTTGAATAGACCAGGAACTGCTAACATTTCCCCAGCACTGGCCATTTTTTTTGACATTTTGAATTTGCTAATGTGTACATTTTCCTTTCTAACCTTAGACCACATGGACATGAGTAAACTTTCTTTTGATCAAGACAGTAGGTAGATTGTCAGAGTACCTAATCTGCAGACTATTGCGTAAAATATACTGTTTCACATAAACTAATTAGCCAACTACATAGAAAATCTGTTACATCACACATATGACATAATTTTATCACTGAATGCAAAACATAATAATCCTTAATGATCAGGTTCCATTGCACTTGCTTATCAAGCCATTT
Organism: Protopterus annectens; assembly: GCF_019279795.1. Lineage (NCBI taxonomy): Eukaryota > Metazoa > Chordata > Ceratodontiformes > Protopteridae > Protopterus > Protopterus annectens. The sequence goes on along the minus strand of NC_056741.1, from coordinate 1,067,129,479 downwards.
GTTTTAATCAAAGTTAGATAAGCATTTCGAGCGACTGCAAAACAACAAAATATTTTTCATTCACATTTCTTTAATGATCATCCATAATCACAAACTGCAGTCATGACTAACAATTCTTAATGGTGCTACTTTTTTGTGCAACCATGATATTTTTAAATTACCTGTGATGTAATAACATTCCTGGCTCTTAAAGCTCAAGCATCAGGACATAAACATTTATATGTCCTTGTTATCTGTTTTAGCATTTCAAGAAAACATACATTGTACAGTAAGAATTTTGAGCAATAGTATTGTATGGATCCCATCACCACATGGTCATTGCTCAGTTTGAATCACACTTTATTCTATGATGAAACTTGGATTTTTGTAAGATGATCTGTAATGAACTCCAGGTCATCAAACTCTTAAAATTCATGGTTCACCACAGACAATTTTCTTTCCGTTTTCATTAGTAACCAGCTCAGGGACCCAAAGAAGCTATATCTTGTATGGACTAAAATGTCATAATAAAGTTGCATTTTTATTTCATATCATTAATGCATTTCATGAATGAATTTCAAAAATTGTGATCATGTTAACTAATAAGTCACTGGTGGTCAGTTTTCTGTGCTACACCCATGCGTTCTCTAGACCTTCTGTTAATGCTATATGGGATTTTCTTGTTTACTTTATATATTACTGTTTAATCCTTTTTTAATGCACATCTGTCACACAAGCTTTCCTTAATTCTATCTGAATTAACTCAAGAAAACAAGGAAGTTAAAATGTACATTATGATACTAGTATAAATAAAGAGTTGTAAAACCTGGATATAACACTAGATTTCAGATTTCACCTAGTTATTATTATTATTATTATTTAACATTTGTTTACTGGGAAAATCTGACTGGACACAGGTCCTTTTTCAGCAGAGGCCCTAGGAGAAAAGCTCCATGAGTAACAGTAAATTTTCATGCACACATTACAACAAACAATAAAGTGTAAAGTAAACAAAATGTAGTATACATAAGAACATACAAATTTGTTACATCTTGACAACAAAACCTAGGCTTTGAACATAGCTAGTACCATTTGTAGGTATGACATGTCAAGATATAAGGTTATGACAGGTCGGTAGGAACAAAGGATTAAACACCAGGGGAGAAGTTGGATATGTTTTGGTTATACTGTGATGTATCAGAGCACTCATGAGGGGTTAGTAGAGGAACATAGCCAATTATTTTTTAGGTAAGCTTTAAGTGATTAGTTATATAGTTGGAAAATAAAGATTCTCCTGCAGTGTTACTGGCCTTGGAGACGGTGAGTAAGTTCTTGCTGTTAGAGCGAAGTGGTCTGCTGGAACTGTAAGGAAGGATGAGATTTTGTAGTGCAGGGGTTCTAGTTGGTTGTGTTACAATTTTGTGAGTTAGAGAGAGTTGGTTGTAAAAAATAATGTTGGGAAGCTCAAGCCAGTCTAGTATCCTTAAAGCTGTACAATGATGTGTTCTATATGGGCAGTCAGATGTAAACTTAGCAATTTTATTATAACATGCTTCCAGCTTAGATAAGTCAGTTTTCCTTAGATTAGTTACAATTGGTGAGGTATATAACAGAGTGGAGAGCAGATGGGTTTGTGCTAATGTAATTTTGGCCATTGTGGTCAGTAACCTTTTGTGTTTATATAGACTTTCAAGTTTCTTATGGACTTTTTTGTAGTTAGGGAGACATGCATGTCAAATTTTAGGTTATTGTGTATTTCCACTCCAAAAAGCTTTGTATGTGTTGTCGGGGAGATCACAGTATTGTCTTTGGCTATTATCTTAAATGTTGGGCATGAGATAGATGTCTTGTTAGGTTGAAAGAGTAATAATTTAGTTTTGTTTGGGTTCAGGATTAGATGGGCATTGGCTAACCATGTTTCAACAGAAGTGAAAGATTCCTGTGTTTGAGAATGAAGAGTTGATAGAGAAGTGGTAGCACAGATAAGTGTTAAATTATCTGCATACTGTATTATAGAACCATGTGGAGTAGCTGTGTGTAGATTATTAGTAAGGAGGGAGAAAAAGGGGGGGCCCAAGGTAGATCCTTGGGGGACACCAATGGATAAAGGAAGGTGTGGAGATAGGTCACCCTGCCATAGAACATAGAAGAGATTGTTGATGGCCAAATACATAGTTATGAAACCATGCTGTGGCAGATGGTGAGAAGGATAGGTCATTTAGTACATCGATTAGTTTGGAATGGGACACCATATCAAAAGCTTTTGGCTGTAGTGGTACTATGTGATTGGTGAAACCCATGTAGAGTGTTTGTGAGAAGGTTACTTGTTAGTAAGAATTTCATGACCTGGAGATGAATACACCTTTCAAGTAACTTAGAAAGAGGCGAAAGAATAGCAATTTGCCGATAGTTTGTCAGTTCTGTGGAAGGTCCCCCTATATGAATTGGGATTACATGGGAAATTTTCCACAATTGATGGACCTTGTTTTCAAGAATGGATCTATTTATAAGTATTGATACTGGGAAGGCTATAGATTCAGCTGCACTTTTGAGGTATTCACTGGGTAAGTTTCTTTTTAAAAATTCCTTTTTAAACCCTTTATTCTTCATAGCCTTCTCTGTTTTCCTAACCACTCATACCACTCTCTCTTTGCTCCAACATGCTCTCAAGTTATCACACCCTCCAGTCCCCCAGCCTCCTCTTTATGTTCCTACTTCCCTTATACTATGCTACCTCATATTCTACCTATGCTTGTCCAATACCACCTACAAAGACAATTACCATACAAACACACCTTCCCCCTCACTCTTACTCCCATTTCCACTCTATCTCCTCTTCTCTCATTCAGCCCAACCCTCTGCACCTATTTCACCTTAAACTCTTCTCCTCTAAAGTCAAGACACTGTCACCTGCTCTAGTCTACAATCTACCAGAATGCATGCCTGACAGACCAATATGGCTAAAGGTTATCTCCTTCAACAACCTAGTCCAAGCTGGTGATATCCATCCTAACCCTGGTCCTACATCCTTTATTAACAACACTCATCCCTTACCCTCTTCCTCCTCTCTCAACACCCTAAAGATTTTTACAATGAATGCACAATGTCTAAACAACAAAGTACACCAATTTCAAGCTTGGTTAAGCCATAACCACAGAGCAAATGAAAAAAAGTCTTACATTTTAAAATTGAAAAGTTTTAATTATAAAAAATCCTCGTGAGCGCTTTTGTTTATTAAAATATAAACGTCATCAGACAAATAGGTAAAAACATGCAAGGTTTAAATAATGCATACTTCTGCGTTATTAGATGAAACATTAAGTGAAAAATCATGACATCATCACCACAAGTTTTAACCCTTGTCTTCCCAGAAAAAAAACATATAACTTGTGCATAGATTTTAAAATATACAAAAATACACAATCATGTGCTCAATAGTGGTATGAATTTTCATTAACTACCAGAATTTCGGTCACTTGTCTACAATTGTGTTTCTTTCTAAAGCCTTGAGTTTTAACACTGGTGTAATAGAGGTAATCTCATTGATGCCTGGCCACTTGTGCGCTCTTAGCAAAATCTGCCACCTCAGTTATTTTAGTTCTAAATAGAGGCCCCATGGTCTCCTATCATCCATGTCAACATGATCTATGACCATGAAAGAGAAATCATGGTCAGTGTTTGTGCTAATATGCCTAGCCAGGGCATTATTGGAGTTGTTCTTCCTGATGGCATACATATGCTTGTAAATCCTCTGGCTGAATTTCCTCTCTGTTTTACCTATGTAAAACACAGAACATAGGTTACACTCAGCCAGATATATGAGTGCTTTAGAAGAACAAGTATATTTACCTTTAATTTTATATCTTACAGCATTGATTTCAAAGGAATTACCCACCTTCACTTTGTGGCACCAGTGGCAAGAACCACATTTGAAGGTGCCTGAGTGTTGATGAGTTGCTGGCTGATGTTTATTCTTTAAAAGGTCTCCCAAATTCATACCTTTACTGTATGTTATACAAGGTTTGTCTCCTACACTATCTCTGATTTCTACATCCTCCATGAGAATGTCCCAGTTTTTTTGAAAAATCATCTTCAAAATTTTAGAATCTATATTATAAGTAGTTATGAAAGACCCTGTGTAAGTTCCTCTATCACTATTGTGCACATGGTAATCAAAAGAAATATCAAGTGTGTGAGTGGGAACTAATACTTCATTTCTTTGATAATTAATGACTTCACTTGTCTGTAAATTAGTAACCAAGTCTGGTGGCATAATATAAGAACTTGTACTCTGACAACCAGGCTGATTTTCACCTTCCAAAACAACACCCACTATCGGTTTGAAGTGTCCAGAATATCTTTTACTAGTCACTTCTTCATATATTTTGTTAATTAAATCTATTGGGTATGCTCTCTTCAAAAACATTTGTTTCAAATTTGTGCATTCCAACTCAAAATCTTAGTCCCCAGAAACCATCCGAGCCGCTCTTACCATTTGGCCTTTAATGACCGACCTTTTCTGGTGCTCGGGGTGGGAACTGCTGTAATGAAGAAATGAGTTGGAATATGTCTTTTTTCTATGTATAGTGGTAGCATACAAGTTATTACTTAAGTCTTTGGTTAAGTGAACATCTAAATAATCCATATATTGACTGTCGACTACCCAAGTAAAGTGTAGGAAAGGAGTGGTAGTGTTGATGTAACATAAGAAGGATTCTAATTGTTCTCGGGGACCTGCCCATATCAAAGCGATGTCATCTTGATATCTATAGTACATTTTGATGTGTGCATAGTATGTAGACTTGTATACAAACTTTCTCACCCAATGTGCCATGACTGCATTAGCAAATGTGCCCCCGCATGCTGAAACTATGGCTACACCAGTCAGATGAAGGTAGTATTTACCATCAAAAGAGAAAAAAATTATTTAACAAAACAATTTCCAACAGTTCTAAAATAAGATTAATTTTCTCTTGGTGGATTCTATGTTCGAACAAAAATTCATTAACCCAATCCATACTGACTATGTGTGGGATAACAGTATACAAGTCTTTCACATCAATTGTTACTAATCGATCATTTCTGTCAAAAAATAAGTTATTAATATGTTGTAGGATGGTCCAAGAGTCCTTGCAAATCTGAGACTCACTTGCTAACACTTTTTTTAGTTCATAATCTACATAATGAGCGCATGCTGATGAAATAGAGTCTCTTCCATCCACAAGAGGCCTCATTGGGGGGGGGGGGTCATTGAGGCCTTTGTGGATTTTGGGTATACTGAAAAATACTGGAACTCTTGGAGTTGATATTTAAATAGTTGTATAGTAAAATATCAATTCTCCTTTCTATGAACATGTCATTCAGTTGTCCAGAAATTCTTCGGTAAGCACCATTCAATTCACTGAGTGAGACCTCTCGATAATTTTCACTATCAAGCATGCTGTACAATTTGTGAGTATAAGTCTCCACATCCATGATCACAAACCCCCAACCTTTATCAGGCTTCATAATTCTTATATCCTGTCTTTGTAATGATTTCAAACATTTGATTTCTAATTCATTGATATTAGAGTCACATGGTGTTGCAGATTTGATGCATTTCTGCAAATTGTATAAATCAAGCTCACAAAACTTCTCATAGACAGCTAGCCTAGGATGTAAAGGGGGATTATAGGTGGAACTGATCTTAAAGATGTTTTTATTCCTGTTCATTTCTGAACTACCATGTATTAACTGTAGGTTCAACTTTCTTAAATAGATTTTCAAATCAATGATGGTATCTACTACATTAAATTTCTTACTGGGTATAAATGTCATACCTTTAGATAAAAAAATCTACTGTTGTTTCCCCAATATCTAATGCAGTATAATTGTACACAGCAAAATCTCTCTCTCTATTAAAAACTACATCACATGAAAAATCAACAATGGTGTGCTCTGAAAAATTCAAAAACTCTTCTTCATTAACTGCAAAGTCCATAGTGTGATCACATAACTGTGAATCAGTTAATGTGCTTAAGATCTCCAGTTCCTCGTTCTGGGCCTGGCCTCCCCCACTGGTGCCACAAAGTGAAGGTGGGTAATTCCTTTTAAATCAATGCTGTAAGATATAAAATTAAAGGAAAATATACTTGTTCTTCCAAAGCACTCATATATCTGGCTGAGTGTAACCTATGTTCTGTGTTTTACATAGGTAAAACAGAGAGGAAAGTCAACCAGAGGATTTACGAGCATATGTATGCCATCAGGAAGAAAAACTCCAATAATGCCCTGGCTAGGCATATTAGCACAAACACTGACCATGATTTTTCTTTCATGGTCATAGATCATGTTGACATGGACGAAAGGAGACCATGGGGCCTCTATTTAGAACTAACAGAACTGAGGTGGCAGATTTTGCTAAGAGCACACAAGTGGCCAGGCATCAATGAGATTACCTCTATTACACCAGTGTTAAAACTCAAGGTTTTAGAAAGAAACACGATTGTAGACAAGTGACTGAAATTCTAGTAGTTAATGAAAATTCATACCACTATTGAGCACATGAGTGTGTATTTTTCTATATTTTAAATCTATGCACAAGTTATAGTTTTTTTACTTGGGGGAGACGGGTTAAACTTGTGGTGATGATGTCATGATTTTTCACTTAATGTTTCATCTAATAACGCAGAAGTATGCATTATTTAAACCTTGCATGTTTTTACCCATTTGTCTGATGTTTATATTTTAATAAACAAAAGCGCTCACGAGGATTTTTTTATAATTAAAACTTTTCAATTTTTAAATTTAAGAGTGTTTTTTTGTTTGCTGTGTGGTTTTGAGGCATTTATCTCTACCTACTCATTCTTCAGAAGTCTGATTTATTTGTTCGTTTAGTAAGCCATAACCAACCAGATATCTTAGCCATCTCTGAAACCTGGCTCAAGCCCTTTATCTCCATCTCTGAAATTCTGCCCCCAGGATTTCATTGTCTCAGAAATGAATGACTAAATAAAAAAGGTGGAGGCACTGCCCTAGTCTACTCCAAACTTCTTACCTTAATTCCCCTCCAAATTCCAATTCCTCAATTCCTGAACACTGAACTAACTGCTGGAATTCTAAAACTAAATAAACATAAAAATATCTGTATCATTGCCCTATATATCTCACCTGGTAACAATATCTCTACACTCGAAAATATTCTCCTATGGGCATCTACTGAAATTAACTATAAAACTTATATCCTTGGTGATGTGAATATTGACTGGAATAAAATCAATTGCCCCTCTCCCTCCCTGTTCATTAACCTCTATAACTTCACTCAAATAATCCTCTCCATCACTCGACCTAACAAAACAAACCCTCCCAGATCTACTATAGATTGGATCCTAGTCTCAGATCCAAATAAAATAACCAATTCTGGCACAATTCCTGATACTTTTAGTGACCACCTCCCAGCCTTCATTAATCGCTTAACTAGTTCCTCCCCACACCAGCATCAGTACATTCAAACTCGTAACCTCAGTAGCTTCAACCCAACTACTTTCTCAAATACTTTCAAACAAATGAACTGGCAAATTCTAAGCATCCTTTCTCTTGACAAGGCTATAGAATACTTCAACTCTGTCTTCCTTGATACTTTAAACTCACTAGCCCCACTAAGAAACAAAAGGATAAAAACTAAAACTGATCCTTGGCTATCCAAAAAGACAAAACAGATTATGCACCACAGAGACAAACTATGGAAGCTTTACCAAAACAATAAATTGACCAATACCTTGTTCCAATATAAACAGCAACAGTGCAAAACGACTAATCACCAAAGACAAAAAAATCCTGCTATATCAAACTTCAGTCCAATAACAATAAAAACCCCCAAAAATTCTGGAACTCAATAAACTCACTCCTCAATCCAAGCTCCAAGAATATTCCCTGTCCTGACCCAAGTAAATCTGACCTCGAACTAGGCTCTGAATTTAACTCATTTTTCATAGAAACTATTACTACCCTCACCAGGACATTTCCCAATAATAACTCAACTGCTCTACACTCTCCCCCTTCTACCTCACCTCATCTGTTTGAACTCAAACCCATCTCCACTAACTTTATAAAAAAAACTTTTGTCCAAACTTAAACCTTGCTCTAACGCTCCCGACAATATTCCCTCTTCCTTCCTAAAATGTGCTGCTGATGGCATTGCTCTCCCAATCAGCATCATTATTAATCGATCCATAAAAGAATCATACGTCCCCAAACTCTTGCACTCAGCTTATATTCTTCCTCTTTATAAAGGAGGCAAAAATACCAGCATCTCAAACTTTTGCCCCATTGCTTTGCTCTCACCAATCTCCAAAATCCTAGAAAAATGCATCCACCTCCAATTTATGCCTTCCCTGACCCAAAAAAATCTCCTCACTCCTACCCAGCATGGCTTCTGTCCAGGCCATAGCACAATAACCACTCTAGTCTCTTTCCTATAAACTGTCAATCAAGCCCGAGATTCAGGACACTTAGTTTCTACTCTTTTGCTTGATCTGTCTAAAGCCTTTGATATTGTTTCCCACAAGCACCTTCTCTGTCATCTCTCAAACCTTAATCTCTCACATAATGCTTTATCCTGGTTCTCCAGCTATCTATCAGGCAGATAACAGGCAGTCAAATGGAAGAACTCCATCATTTCCTTCCTACCTACCCCAACTAGTGTACCACAGGGATCCATCCTTGGGCCAATCTTCATCAGTAACTTTCACACTGCTATTCCTGATGCTAAAATCATTCAATATGCAGATGATTCAACCTTAGTCTGCTCTGCCTCAAACCTCTCTGAATTGCTGACTAAAACCCAAACTGCCTTCTCAACAACTGAAAACTTAATGCGCCAAAACCACCTCTCTCTCAATGCAAATAAATCAAAGATTCTACTATTCCCTCCCACAAAGGCCCTCTCCTACGATAAAAACAACTTCAATGTCTATAGTCAAATCAACTCACCTATAGAAGTGATCCCCTCTGCCAAACTACTTGGCATTACTGCAGATGAACACCTCAAGTTTGATATTAATATTCAACAAAATATTAAGAAAACCCACCAAAAGCTAGGTATGTTGTATAGGAATAATCGCTTTCTCTCCAACTCTACCAGGCAAATTCTGGCCTCAACTTATCTTCTTCCTTCCTTATTATACGGAGCCCCTCTCCTAACCAACCTGTCCTCCTCTATCACCTCTAAACTAGAAAACTGGTACAACAAAATCTCTAAATTTGCTTCTAAATCTAAAAATACCACCCATCACTGCCTAACCCTACAATCCCTGAATCGGCTTGAACTCCCAAACTACCTATACTATCTCCAGCTCACTACTGCACATAGACTCATATTTCACCCAACAAAATGTCCCGCTCTAACATCCTTCCCCCTTATACACCCAAAAGAGCTCTCAGATCTGAAAATCAGAACTTAATTACTATCCATAAACCTAACTGTCCTGCTGGCCAACTTCTCCTATCTTTCTCACTAGGCAAAAATGGAATTCCCTTCCCTCCACACTAAGAACCATACCAAACTCAGAAAACTTCAAAACTCAACTATTCAAACACCTGTCCACGAAATGGAAATGTACTTGCCTTCACCCAACCTAATCAAAGTGGGTTCTCTCTCTGGTTCACAAGCTCTACAACTCTCATAGTTATCTTCCTATGAGCCTATCAAAGCTCTCAACAATTTCTATAGCTTCTCTCTAAGCTCTCAACAACTCCTACAGCTACCCTCACACAGCCCAAACTTGTAAATATTGTAAATAGCATTCTACTGTTGATGTGTGTATGTAAAGCGTATTTACATTTTCTTAAAAGGTTTGTATGTAAACTGTTTCCACACCTAACACATATCTGTTTTCCTCAAATGAAACTGTATGATCCCTATTTTCAAGCTTAATGAATTTGTTAACTATGCATGATATTGAATGCATTTATGAGTAACTATTCTACATAATATTATCTTTAATATTAACTATCAGTTGTATCTAAATTGTATAATGCATCTTGGAGCTTTTCTCCCCGGGCCTCCACTGAAAATGGGTCAATTCGGCCAAGTGGACTTCCCAGGTAATCAAACTGCAAACAAATAAATAAATAAATAAAGTTTTCTACGGCAAGTGTAGTAGGTTTTAGTTCATTTTTTTCAGTTATATTGCTTGCTTTCAGCCCAGCCACAAGTTTTTATTCCTAAGAAAACTGTAGAGAGTGAGCCAAGACCCCCCTCACAGTTTAACTAGCTGTTACATTTGAAAAGAGAGAAGAAAATCCTGGAAAGTACTTTCTCTTTGTCTGCACTTAAGTTGCCTATCTATTGCAGTCCTTTTGGGTTGTATTTGCATTACCTGTTAATATTTGTACTGTTTTAGACATTTTTAGTTATTTTGCATTGCCTGTACTATTATATATCACTTTAGCTTTCAGTTAATACCAACCTGACTGATATTGCTGATTGCACATTAGCTACTAAGGTGTTCATTTTTTATACTATTTTGATCCAGTTAAATAATTGCTTGAGTGAATCCTCTTGGATATTTGTGGAAGGCATCAGGCACTTTGAACTAACTTTTATTTGATGTAAGTGAGAGCTATACACATTATTGCAGGTCCTGCAGGCTTTTGAATACCCGGCCTTCAAATTTTACCTCTTTTTCCTTGGATCTTTTATTTTCTCCTGTTGAATTTACAGAGTATGTGTCATGGTAGTGTTTTTTCCATAACAGCTAAAACAAGCAAGTAAAATTCTCTATTCTTATATCACAGGAAGGCTACCTTCTCATAGCATCAGTGAGTTACTTATCCATTTCAGCTTTATCTAAACTGCTTGTGCTTAGCTGCATGAGTTTCCACTTAGCTGCACTGATCTGTGCAGATTAAGTACCAGTTATTCTGAGCAGCACAGGTTTACTCTGAATATAAAACCTGTCCAGTTTGCTACCATAGCTCTACTATTTCCCTAGCCCATATTTAGGTACTCATTTACTTTAAATGTAGCAGCACTGGTCATCATATTGAGTCAACACACAACCCCCCTTCATTGTGAGCCCTGTAGCTCATGAAATCCTGGAGCAGTGCATGAACTACCTCATACTCACTCATAACAAACTCCTACTAAACCCAAAGTATTCTGTTTGTGAGAGGTGTAAATACTTACCTCAGGTGGAGGTATCCATCTCTCAACCAGCTACATGCAGTGAGCTTAACACTGCCCTTGCTCGCACCTATGCAACATCCACAGATTACAAACACTAAGCCATCTTATGCTGATGATGTTAAAACATCTTTACCAAAGTCTCCTAGGACTCTGAAGACTAGGCATCAGGCTAAACTCTCAGAGATACCTCTTGCATGCAACCCAGCATCAACAGCTCATATCCAACATACAACTCACTTACATATTTCCCTGGAGGATCAAACTCATGCTAGAAAGCAATGCTCGGATCAAGGCCTCACACTAAATGCAAAAACATGCAGCACTGTGTCCTTTGGAAAACATATTCACTCCTGTTCATATCACATAGGCAATATGCCCAAAACAAATCTACTTGGTCATTAGGAACTTGGACACCTTCTTTGACAATGAACTGTCCTTTGACCACCATGTGACCACCGTTGTTAGGATATCCTTTTATATTGCCTACAAGTCACCAGAGGCATATCTTCTAGATCCAAGGATGTCGTTACCTCCCTGTACTCCTCCCTTATCAGACCAATAATAGAATATAATGCCCCCTTTGATATATACTTGGCTAGGCATATAACCCAGCTCAAGAGACCATAGCATTTACTTACCAAAAAAGTCAAGGGGATGTCCTGCTTGAATTACCTTAACTTTCTTAAAGCTTTTTCACACTTTTCTGTTTCTTACCAACTGTTGGGAGGAAACCTCTGCCTTGCCTATATATCCTTTACATCCACAAAACTAACACTACCCTAAATGCCCACTTAAAAGACCTAAACTCCCACAAAAAACTTAAATAGGACATCTTGTCAAGTAAGCCATCGTTCACTGAGAATACCTATTTTATAGAATGGCATCTCCTTAGAGATAAAGTAGAGTAGCTCCATAATACTTTCTAAGTGTAACCTGGATAACTGGATGGTAAACATAAGTACATATGCAGTTTGGTCCCTCAAGCCCTCATGGAAAGTGTCAGAAACTAAGTTGGGTTCTGCTATTAATTCATGCCTTTGTAAATCAGTGAGATCACTGGCTAGACTACAAATGGTATAGTGAATCAACAGTCAGGTATGAACCTATGAACCTTATTACCATTTACAAAACATATTATACAGTTTTCAATCCAAGAAGTGCATTGTTTTTGCATTTTGTTTTGCTGATAAGGACGCTCCCCGAACAATTTTTCATGGCACTGTAAAATCCTACTACACAATTAATTTATAAGTTACTATATTTAATGATACATGCAAATGTAGGAATTTTTATCTTCCTAGAAAGGCAAGTTGTCGACTACATATTGCAGGTGGAAACTCGCATATCCACAGTTAACATATACGATGATAAAATATAAAAAACACATTGTAAGTAAGACGCTGCTCTTCCAGATATCTGAGTTGGTTTTGCTTACCCAGATTGTTTTGCAGGTAGATGCATATCATTGCCCAATACATACACTGACATTCAGTCCACAAACTAGAAAATGTCTCAAACACAAACAACTCAATCCACAATCCTATGGCATGAAGAAAGTGAAAGCCACTAAAGTCATGTTAAAACAAAAGTGTAAATTTAATATATACGTCTAACTATGCAAACAATACAAAATGATAAGCGCTTTCATCCATACATTAATAAACTTCTTCAGACATGAGAAAATTAAACAAAAACAATTTTAAACACTCCATTGCTATTTGTGACTGGTTGAAATAAACAACACCCACTTCCCTTAAAGTCCCAGCTAACATACTAATACAATTGTGTTTAAAACCTTCTCTTTTCCTAAAAATATTTCAGTCTCAAACACAAGACATGAGAATATAATTTTGTCCTTTAAAATGTGTAATTTATAAATAGGTTACCTAAAATTATCTTTATTTATCTGGTTAGTACTTTTAATTTCAATAAACAAGTTATAGAAGCAAATTTGTTAATTCCGGACCAACTATGTGCATGTAATGCAATCTGCCATATTAATTATTTATTTTCTAAAATTAATGTCCCAGGGCCCCTCCCCCCGAACCTTGTTGGTCATACTATCTATAACCATATATTTAAATGTATTTCCAGGCATCTCTTGGATGTGCTTAGCTAAAACACTCTTCAAGTTCAGGTTTTTAATATTGTATTCATGCGCATATATTCACTCCCTCAACTTGCGTTGGTCTTGCCCACATAAAAAAAAAATCTCTTATTCTCCCTGTCTTTAGTTAAACATACAGGTATGGAATGTTCTCAAAACTGGATTCAAATGTGAATATTAAAAAATTATTAGTACTACCAATGTATTGGGAAAATTCTCCCATCTTGTCCTTTGTTCATTTCCATATGATACAAGTGTTGTCTAAAAATTGGACATAGACTTGGAACAAATTCTTAAACCTACTACTAAAAACATATTTGGGCTCCCAATGGGCCATCATGGTATCTGCAAATGCAGCTCAACATGGGGAACCCATGGCAACTCCACGTTTTTGTAAATAATATTTACCCTCAAAGTAAAAATGGTTATTGTTTAATACCAGTTCCAATAAATCTGTAGAAATTGATCTTGTCCTGAGGTACCCTTTGGAAAATAGAAATTCAGTTACTTACTAGATGCCTAACTGTTGTGGAATGACCATATATAGGTCTTTTACATCAGTAGTTAAAATATCCTCTTCATTAAACTCTGAAATATTATTAATTCTAAAAAGCTCCAAGAATCCTTGGAAATATCCTTGTGACTCTCCATGATTCTTCTTAACTTGATATTGTTGTACTTTGCACATGCTGATGTACTCAAATTGCATCCATCAACTATAGGGTGCAGGGGTGGTCTTTCTATACTTTTATGAATTTTAGGGACCCCAGACATAACCGGTATAACAAATAATGTCATGTTAAATAATTAAATAAATCCAATTCAATGAACATGTCATTAATATGTTGGTAAATGTTAAAATAGGACCCATTTAACTCAGTTTAGTAACTACTTCATAAACATCTGACTCTAAAATTTTCTTCATTTTGTTAATACAGTCTTGTATGTCCATAATAACAACCCTATCCCCCTTATCCAGTTTCACAAATCTAATGTACTGTTGTCTAAGAAAATTCAAAATTTGCCTTTTATCCTCGTTCCACTTATCACAAGTATTTTTTCTTTTAAGATTATCACTACTTAGTTTCCTTATGTCCACTTCACATACCTTCTCATATACTTGCAGCACTGGATGGAGGGATGAGTTCTAAGTACTTGCGATTTTAAAATCTCTCCTGACATTTAATGTTAAAGATTCATCATAAATTAATTTCAAATTCAATTTTCAAAAGGAGATCTTTAAATCCATTTGAGTTATCACTAATTTAACACTTTGGGTAGATACAAACTTCATACCTTTCGCCAAAATATCCCTGACTGAAATGTTGATACTAGTGTCAGAAACGTTATATACTTTAATGTCTCCCTCTTTATTCAATACAATGTTACAAGCAGGAATAGTCATAAAAGCAGTCACCCGTGGTTGTTCCAAAAGCTCCACATATAGTGCTATTTTCTCCTCCTTTGATAGCCCTTCCATGATTGATTTGCAAATGGTGGTTGGTACCCTTGTGGTTAATGCTATTGGTTGTTCCCTGTGGGCATGTGCAAATCCTCGTTAGTCCATTGTTTTTTGGTGGAACATTCTTATTCCTTTCCTTGATCCTCTCTGAGCATCTAAGTGGAGGGTTTGTATAGTTAAATCCCCCATGGTCAACCCTCAAATCTGTATGTCCAGTCTCTAAATTGTCTTGTGCTTATGTGTTATTAGACATTGGTTGGTATGTCCACTTCCCCTTCCCCATTCTTGAGAACCAGGTGGTCTCAGGTAGGCCACTTCATTAGAGTAATTTGCCAAATCCCTTAGTAAATTCTTGATTTTAGTGGCCTTTAATGAAACTGTATGCTGCTCAGTGCTATTGTATATACATAAATGTTCTTACTGAAATTGTTCATATAAAGAGTCTTGTTTGATGAGAGTTTCCAAATTAGCATGTTCAGTACTCATTTTCTCAATGGCAATAAGATTGCATTTCATAAGTACTTCTAAGAGCTCACACCCATGCTTGTCGAAAGTTTAATTAAATCATAGTGTAATGGGGAATTATCCACTAATCCTGTCATGTATTGCCATTGTCTAAGTCCCTTCAGTATTAAGTTGTTCTTGATGCATTCTCTAAAGTATGCATTTTCCAACTGTGTTTTTTTTATATTTCAACAGTTTGTGATCCAGTTTGTTTACTTTATAATTATAGAAACTGGTAAAGGGGAAGCACTCAAGTTAAAGTCAAATCTGATTTGTAGCCAGTCATTAAGGATCGGATCTTCACCTACCAATTGTTGAAATCTCACCATTTTATTCCCTTCATTGTTTGGGTCATTCCTGTGATCAATTACTTGAACCGTAAATAGGGTTAGAACACATTCCTGAGACAGGTTGTACCTCCCCGGTCCATCCATATCCATACATTGATTTAACATATTGGATGTATTTTCCATACCTCAAATGATTTATGTAGATCGGGGAAGTGGGTCACCAAAGTCAGCTTTAATACATTTTTTAATGCATTTTAAGATTTACCTTAGAAAATTTAATTTGAAATTAATTTACAATGAATCTTTAATATTGAATGTCAGGGGAGATTTTAAAATCACAAGTGCTTACAACCCACCTCTCCATCCAGTGCTGTAAGTATATGAGAATGTATGTGAATCAGACATAAGGAAACTAACTAGTGATAATTTAAAAAGAAAAAAATGCTTGTGATAAGTGGAATGAGGATGAAAGACAAATTTTTAATTTTTTCAGACTACAGCACATTAGAGTTATGAAACTGGATGGGGGGTGGGGTTGTTATTGTGGATATACAAGACTATATTAACAAAATGAAGGAAACTTTAGCGTCAGATGTTTATGACGTAAATTAGTTAAATTTATTAATGACATATTCACTAAACATCATAATGAACTGGATTTATTTAATTATTTAATTATTTAAACATGACATCATTTGTTATAAAAGTTACATTTGAGGTCCCTAAAATTCACAAAAGTATAGAAAGACCAACCATGTGCTCTATAGTTGATGGATGCAATTCAATTACATCAGCATGAGCAAAGTACATCAATATCAAGTTTAGAAGAATCTTGGAGAGTGAGAAACATATATACAAGGATTCTTGGAGTTTTTTGGAGTTAATAAATAATTCAGAGTTTAATGAAGGGGATATTTTATTAACTATTAGCATGAAATACCTCTATACAGTCATTCCACAAGAGTTAGGCATACAGTGAGTAACTGAATTTCTATTTTCTAAAGGGTCCCTCAGGACAAGATCAAGTTATACAAAGATTTATTGGAACTGATATTAAACAATAAGGTTTACTATCAAAATTGAGATTGGCACTTAGCTTAGAAGGTCAAAAGGCTGTTTTCAAATTCACATAATGCTGATCCGGAAAATGTTCAACTCTACGTTAACGAATGGTAGTATGCATTCACTAATGTAAAGTCAATGTTCTGATAACAGATTGCACTGCAGTAGGGATCTGAAAATGTACCCTTTTCTCACTAGTGTGAATACATAATATGCTGGGGTGTGGGCACCCTCTTGCAAAAACATTACCAGTAACAGGGACTTTCAACAAATTTCTGGTGTTCAAATGTTGATTCCTTGTTACCATTTCCAAAATTTTGGTAATTCATTATTACCTATTTCGGGAAGTCGGTTTGATCAAAAGGTGGAAAATTATTTTGATTTCACACATTTTGATAGTAAACCATACAATAATTATATTTACTTTGAGGGTAGGAAGGTTTAAGGACTTGTTCTGAGTCTATGTCCAATTTTTAGAAAACATTTGTGTCATATGGAAATGAACAAAGGACAAGATGGGAAAATGTACCCAATACATTGGTAGTACTATTCATTTTTAATGTTCACATTTGAATTCAGTTTGAGAAGATTTCATACTTGAATGTTTTATTAACTAAAGACAGGAAGAATAAGAGATATATATCTAGAATATTTAGGAAAAGTACTTATTCCAATAATTTTTTACATTTTACTAGTTGCCACCCTTACCACCAGAAAGGATCAGTGGTCAAGAGTCAATTAGTAAGAGCAACTAAAATGGTGACTTTAGCAAGTGACTTTCTAGAGGAATGTACAACATTAGTTGGTATGTTTGTGAAAAGAGGATACCCTAGGGATTTACTGGATGAACTTGTAAGAGAAATAGGAGAGAAGAGACTTAGGGGCTACTTTAAACCTATTTTAAATAATAAAAGTGATGAGATTGCAAACAGGAGGAACAACACACTTTTTACAGAACCTATAATCATAGTTAAGTGGACATAAGTACAAATAGGGTATATGGGACCACCTATATTACTACCTACAACAGGGCCCTCAAAATGGCACAATGGATTCTACATAAAAACTGTCCAAGTTTAGAGGCAGATTCCTTTATCTGAAAAAAGTAGGAGATGCTCCCAGGATTACATATTGGTGGGCATGTAATTTTAAAGATTTCTTAGGGAGGAGTCTAAATACTAATAAGGAAGAGTCCACTCAGATTGTTATGAAGAAATGTGTTTTTGACATTTTTTTAAGAATATTAACATGGGTACTTATTATAGGATAAAAGGAATCGACTATAAACTTAATGGGAAATTTAATTGTGAATCAAGGAGAGTAGTATATGTCGCTCTTTGTAGGGACTGCCACTTTTCCATGTGGGCAAGTTGAGAGAGTGATTATACGAACATGAATATAAGTTTAAAAACCTGAACTTGAAGAGTGTTTTCACTAAACACGTCCAAGAGATTCTTGGACATACATTTAAATATATGGTTATAGAGTGACCAACAATGTTCAGAGGGGCCTTGGACATTAACTTTAGAAAAGAAAGAAAGAATTAATATGGAAGATTGCATTAAATGCACATAGTTGGCCTGGAATTAATGAATTTCTTCTATAACTTGTTTATTGAAATTAAAAGCACTAACCAGACAGATAAAGATAATTGTAAATAATCTATTCGTAAATTACAAATTTTAAAGGAAAAGGGTTTATACTCATGTCTTGTGTTTAAGGTAAAAATATTTTTAGGAAAAGAGAAGATTTTAAACACAATTGTATCAGTAAGTTAGCTGGGACTTTAAGGGAAGTGGGTATTGTTTATTTCAACCAATCATGAATAACAATGGAGTGTTTAAAATGGTTTCTATTTACTTCTCACTTTCTGAAGAAGTTCATTAATGTATGGACAAAAGCACTTACCATTTTGAATCATTTATATAGTTGGAACTGTATATTAAATTTACATTTTTGTTTTAACATGACTAGGATTGTGGGTTAAGTTGTTTGTATATACCCTGTTATTGTTTGTGTGTGTGTGTGTGTGTGTGTGTGTGTGTGTGTGTGTGTGTGTGTGTGTGTGTGTGTGTGTGTGTGGTTATAGAACGGAAATGAGTAAATAGTGACACTAAAAAATCTATTAACACTGTAATTTTCTTTTTTTTTTTTTTTCAAAATCAGTTGCAACTTTAAAATAAGGAATATAAACAGAAATGAAACTAATTGTAAAACAAAGATGATTGAGAAAGCTAGCACTATACTTTAAGTGATCAGATTGGATGGAACTGTTTAATGTCTTATAATCTGCAAATTCTGTGATTTCTCTTCTGGATTCTTTAGAAGAATTTTGAGACAGAATGATGTTTCTGTGAGAATGCATAGAGAAATCCATTAATTTCTGCCTTACATAACTTACAATTCAGTTATGATTTTGATTCATACTCAAACTGTTTTTGGTATCAGTCTTTATTATTGGCCCATTTCAATTCTTCATCATACTGAATGTATCTGAATAAGTCTAACCATTTCATGCATTCCTTAGATCAATAATTTTAATCCCATAAAGTAACTGAAGTTCTTAAGAACCTATGATTAATGTACTCTGTTACTTAAAGCACAGCACAGACACTTCTAAATCAAATGTGTTCTGTGCCAGGTAGGTAAAAAACACAACATTTGCACATATAAAATGCAAAACATGGGCTTTGATGTATCATCCAAAGTCACATTTTAATTTTGCTCATTCTCAGAATGTTATGTACTATATACGTTTTCCCGAGTTATATGTTTAATATAAACTGGGTGATGCAGTACATTAGAACATGGGCTCAGAGAAGCAGCAATCGTTGTTGGATGGTAGAAATTCCAAAGAGGGGAATTAATGTATAGAATGAGACAGTTAAAAAGATGTTGTGTATAATGTGAAGTGCCCCACCCATCCTTACTGATGTATGCTAACCATAACCTTAATTGTGGCCCTGCCTCTAACCCAAGGCCTCTGTAGGTTCATAAGTGTATACTTGCCTAACAACCACTAGGGCCTTTATAAGTCTAGCCATGCAACCCAAATGTTTCTCAGATGTTATATGTTTTAGACATTTATATAGTGGGTGATTGTTGGTTACAAATTGATTTACTGACTGTCTCTGTCTATCAGAGATATAAGTGCCAGACCAGGGATGAATTTTCAATTGTCCATCCAAAGGTTGAAGTTGTGCTTAAATAACGTTAGAGAAGGACTTTGTTTCACATGGATAGGGAGTAAATATTTTTTAACAGCATCAGAATTAGCATAAAATAGCTTAGAGTTTGTAATCTGTGGATGTTCCACAGGTGTAGGAGGTAATAAGACATTGTTAAACGCACTGCATGTAGTTGACTGAGAACAGGATGACTCTGGCTGAGTAAGTTATTTACAAATCTCACAAACAACAGTACAACTATTCTGCCAAAATATGTATGAATTTAATAGTAGGGTTTTGGGTAAAAAGATTTCAAAATGAAACTATTTTCCTTTGGTGATCATTTTTTCTGTCTTGTGCAATTTCACTTTCAAAATGCTGGCACCAATCACATATGTTACAATGTTTGTCTATTTTGACAAATCAGCAAATCAGTATATTCTCATATGTGTGTTTGTGCTAGATTTATTAAATACTTTCATAAATTAAATTTTGGATGTAAAATACTTCCTCCAGCAATACTTACGTATCCTACACCTCACTTTAAAACATTAGGTAGAAGAACTATTGTACATAAAAAAATAAAATATGCATATAATAATACTAAAACAAATACAAAACAATTGAATTAAAAGCCCATTTTCTAAGCTCAATAATGCCTTGCAGGGTATGTGTTACAAAGAAATATCAAATATTTCAGGGGCAGGAAGGCCATTCACCTGCGATGCTGGGCCTCCCAACACACCTGCATGGGCTGTTATTTCTCTTTAAAGCCTACCGTGTCAAACGCTATTGCTTGTATAATAGACATATGCTCATGCTCACATGCGCAAACACACACACACACACACACACACACACACACACACACACACACACACACACACACACACACACACACACACACACACACACACACACACACACACACACACACACACACACACACACACACACACACACACACACACACACACACACACACACACACACACATATGCACATACATAATACTTGGGAAAAAATTCCAGTAATTCTACTGCAAACTTCTCTGCACTATGAAAAAATAATGATCTACGTGACCCAAGAATAATAAACGTAATTAGTATAAGAGATGAGTAATCTCATAATTAATAATCAGAACAGACAAGTAATCCAATATAAACCTATAATAAGTTGAAGTAATAAATGAATGAAAATATAATGAAAAAATAAACAATTATAAATATTATTTGGTATTCATATTTATTTTCCTGATTTCTTTCTTAGATGACAGAGTTGAATCAGATAAGTAAAAGCAGTGATTACTGAACTATAATGCACAACTACACTGTTTTATCCTACATCCTAGTTAAAATGTTAGATCATTTCCTTCTTATAATCTTTTGTATCACATTCAGTGAACATGGACATTTTTTCAGAAAATTATATCATCTTTTAGTCTGCAACTGAGGCATATATTCTTTTCATGGGGTTCTACTGTTCTAGTGCTACACTTTAAGCTGGATTCTAAAAGATCCAGTGTAGTATAGTGTAATGTAGTGTAGTGTATTATAGTGTAGTATAGGGTAGTGTAGCACAATATAGTGTAGTGTAGTATTATGCAGTGTAATGTAGTATAGTGTTATGCTGCATAGTTCAGTATAGTGTAGTGTAAAGTATTACAGTGAAGTGTAGTATAATGTAGTGTAGTGTATTTTAGTGTTGTACAGTGTAGTGTAATATAATGTAGTGTATGGTAGTGTAGTGTAGTGTAGTATTATGCAGTGTAATGTAGTGTAGTGTTATGTTGTGTAGTGTAGTATAGTATAGTGTAGTGTAATGCAGTGTAGTGTGGTGCAATGTAGTATAGTGTATTGTAGTGTAGTATTATGCAGTGTAGTGTAATGGAGTATAGCGAAGTATAGTGTAATGTAGTGTAGTGTATTCAAGTGTAGTATGGGGTTGTGTAATGTAGTGTAGTGAAGGGTAGTGTAATGTAGTGTAGTGTATTGTCTTGTAGTATAGGGTAGTGCAATGTAGTGTAGTGTAGTGTAACATAATGTAGTACAGTGCATGGTAGTGAAGTGTAGTGTAGTATTATGCAGTGTAAGGTAGTGCAGTGTTATGTTTTATATTGCAGTATAGTGCACTGTTACGTAGTGTAGTGTAGTGTAGTGCAGTGTAATGTAATGTAGTGTAGAGCAGTGTAGTGTCATGTAGTGCAGTGTAGAATAGTGTAGTGTAGGGTACTGTTATGTAGTGTAGTATAGTCTAGTGCACTAAGTAGTGCAGTGCAGTATATTATATAGTGCAGTGTAGTTTAATGTAATATAGTATAGAGCAGTGTAATATTATGTAGTGTAGTGTACTGTTATGTAGTGTAGTGTTATATAGTATAGTGAAGTGTAGTGCACTGTTATGTAGTGCAGTGCAATATACTGTTATGTTGTGCAGTGTAGTGTAATTTAATGTAGTGTACAGCAGTGTAATGTTATGTTATTTAGTGTAGTGTACTGTTATATAGTGTTATGCAATGTAGTGTTACGTAGTGAAGTGTAGTGTAGTATGCTGTTATGTAGTGTAGTGTTATATTGTGTAGTGCAGTGTTGTGTAATGTGTAATGTAGTGTAGTGTAGTGTTGTGTAATGTAGTGTAGTGTTATATAGTGTACTGTAGTATAGTGTGATGGAATATAGTGTAGTATAGTATAGTGCAGTGTTATATAGTGTAGTGTTATGTAGTGTAGTGTTATATAGTATAGTGCAGTGTAGTGTTATGTAGTACAGTGTAGTGAAATGTAGTGTACTGTTATGTAGTATAGTGTACTGTAGTGTTATGTAGTATAGTGCAGTGTAGTGTTATGTAATATACTGCAGTACAGTGTTATGTAGTATAGCACAGTTTAGTGTTATGTAGTACAGTGTAGTGTTATGTGGTCTATATCACTTTGTTGAATGGCAGATCATCAAAGCATTATTCATTGAACTCCTAATTACTGAAGCGCTAATCGCCGAACAGAATTTTCAGCAAAATATTTCCTAGGGTTAACCAATGATAGGCCTTCTAGTGACCATAAACAAAATAATAAAATTTAACACCTACCCAGATGGGGGTTTCACCCCCACACCCCCTCAATGTGGGGTGCTGTACCTCCCACACCCACTTAACTAAATATACCAACTCTGAGATCACACTACAGTGGGAAAAAGGGCAAATTCCAGATGGTGCCAACCATTGATTTGTCCTAGGAAATTTTTTGCTGAAAACTCTGGCAATTAGAAGCTTCAATAATTAGGGGTTTGACAAATGGTGGTTTGATGATGTGCCATTTGACAAAGTGATATAGACCTATGTTTTGCAGTGTAGTGTAGTGTGGTGTAGTGTTATGTTGTGTAGTGTAATGTAGTGTAATGTTATGTTATGTTCTGTAGTGTAGT
Organism: Protopterus annectens; assembly: GCF_019279795.1. NCBI lineage: Eukaryota > Metazoa > Chordata > Ceratodontiformes > Protopteridae > Protopterus > Protopterus annectens. The sequence continues at coordinate 1,067,106,322 of NC_056741.1, read as the reverse complement.
GTAATATAGTGCAGCGGAGGACCATTGTCATCCTGCAACACTAACCCAATGTTTTTTTAGGTCTACCTTCAAAATGACATCATACTCAGAGGCAGAGTACACCTAGTAACTGACAGACATTGTACTGGAATCATTACACCTTATAACTGATGCTGTGCTATGCTACACAACGCTATGCTATGCACTATTAATGGAATTTATAAATATTTTAAATTTATGAACCAAGGGGTGACAATTTACTATAACAAGACTCCCTATAGCTTATTCTGTATGTCAACAGTGTTAGTGTTGACATTTGAGCTTTCGCCATGAAAGGCATACACATAAACTGCCAACAAACAAGAGGAGATTCTCACTTTGCTGCTAAGGCCCATTGACTTCAATGACCAATGCTATTCCTCTGTAAATACCCACTGTCATGCTATACCACTGTGTGCATTTACAGTTTACCAGTACAGTGGTGGCATGGTATGTTTTAAAATCAGGACTGGGCTTCTACAACTCCTTATAAGCCAACATGGCAATATGAATTGGGAGGCCTATTAGGGAATTAGGTGGGGTGTAACCAGAGCATAACTAATTTCAAAATCTGTCCCAGTGTCTTTTGCAATTCATTCATTCCTAACCTAGAAATCCTTTCTATGCCTTCTTCATTGATAAGTCAAACAAGCCACCTATAACTTTCCTGCCCTTTCCACCCTGACTACACTGACACGAGTATTTCTATCAGAAAAAAAAAACCTGCAGCTTGATTTAAGTATAACCATGACAATCTCAGTAAAAGTCAAGATATTCCCTGCATCACCCTATTCATTTTCATCTAGTGTGCAGATAGTGATGTCTGTGATCAGACTGCTGACGAGCAGTATTATTGTCTGCTGTGTGTCAGCAGCAACAGCCCAGAGCTTAAGGAAGGCTAACCTTGCATACTAATAATAAATACAATGTTGTTTTAAAACAATAAACACTTGTCCTTTGTGCTGTGCAACTAAGTTAAAAAAAGATTGCTATGTAAGTGACAAATGAGTATCAAATGTCATAATGTTAATATGCATAGTAATTAATCTTACACTTGTACGTGCTTGCATACAAATACACCCTTCCTGTATATAACCTGCCAGTACACAGTGTATTTCATAATTTCCGCCCACAGACCATGTGATAACTAATGATATTCTCCTATAAATTGAGTGCTTAGAATATCACAGAGAACAGAATGCGTTTCATAAGGAAGTATAAATTAAAAATATGAGAACCATCATAATATCTAATGTTGAATTTACCAGTAAATCTTAAAAATAACATTCTCAGAAAGACTAAGGAACAAAGACTGAGAGAATTACATTTACTGCACACTAATGATTAAATACTTAATTAATGCTTAGAAAATTTTCAGAAGTGTAATCTACAGAACCTAAATGTTTGCCATTGTACTGTGAGTCCAAAGCTATGTATTTTGTAGTTTCCCCTTGATCAGTTATAACACTGTAGAATCTGTAAACTAATTTAGTAATTGTCAGTATATTTAACATAGTTTTACCCCACACTGACTGTGGTGCATATTGATATGGAAACACAGATGAGAGCTGCAGGAAATGATCATGTGAAAGTCCAAATATTTAATTTGCTGGTTCCTTATTAATAAGAATGCAGATCTCAGCTAACCTCACTTTTACCACATCCATTCAAACTGTCCTGTCTGTATGCCATGTGTTTTTCTATCTTTTGCACTGTCATTGACCATATATCCTTTCAAGAAAGATTATGACATGCCACCACAATTAATGTTTGTGAAAACAAATCCTCCTTATGCTGTCTATGAACCATTTATGGACTATTCACAGGATAATACTATGCAGGAAAACTTAAGGCCTAGTGGCCTTTCAGAAGCTTGAATTCCATCCTTCCATATGAAAATTATGTGTGACCTTTTGTTCATCAAAATCTCTTTTAAAATGTTAAGGGACTGCCACTGTTTCAAGGTGAGAGGAGTTTAATGGAAAGGTAAAGGATCCAATGTGTTACAACTGTATTACATTTCTAACACTGTATGTGGAAATGATAAGGATGACTGCATTTATGTACTGTTTTGGCTGCACCCCAATTGATCTGTCACAAACAGTAACTCATTCATATTCCAGAACAAAGAGATATATCTTGCCTCAGGAGTTTGTGTGAGAAATAGAAAAGAGACAGCTCTTTAAGGCTATATCACTTAAATAGATTGCCAAGCTCTTTGATCCTGTTAGTGAAAATCTTTCTAAAGTCTCTATCTAAATGAGATGATATGTGGTAGGACTAAGGATGTGAACTTTATACTCTATGAGTGGCCAGAAAAGTGAATGGTGCAGATGGACAATGACCTTTCTTGACAGAATTGTAAAGCATCCTAGTACCACATAGGTTAAAATGAAGGCTGATCATTTTACTGCAACAGTTTGTTTGTCGATGGAGAGATCCTTGGCTACAGTTTTAACAAGGTCATTTACAAAAAAACTCTATCTTTAATGGCAATTCATCAGTGCTGTGGATGACAAGGACCATGTGCTCACATTTGTTTACCCTGACACATTTGTAGGGTGTATCCAACTCTCTGTGAAAAAGCATTTTTTTTCTGGAGAAGAGGAAATATTCCCTTGTTCACAGTCATCTGGAAATTTCACAAGTTAGATCCTTTTGTCATATAGTTGTCTTGTCATCAAGGAGTCCAATGGCATTCCACTAGACAACTTAGATTGTGGCGAAACATTATAATAATCATCATCTTCAAACCTCCCCTTTTCCCATTTCTACATGGGGTCAAGGCATCACATTAGCTGCCATTACATACCAAGAAATCACCAATAGCCAATTTTTTCCCCACAAAGTGGTTAGGCATGGAGCGGCAAGTCCATATTCTCCTTTCCAGTAGTTACTAAGTACCACAGATGATGTCTAAGGCAGTTGTTCTACATGAATATTCCCCTGGTAGACATGACCTAAAGTCAGCAAGTTTTCCCATGACTCCATTCATTTTTAGGTGTACTCTCTTAGTGTTGAAACAACTGGAATGTTTTATGGAAGTAGAAGGAAGTCACGGTGAGAACTTACAAACTCCACACAGACAGTAACTAGAGGTTAGGATAGAACCCTAAATGTTGTATCTCAGCCATTATGCCACCATGATGAGACATTGGGTCTATATCATAACATCGAAGTTCTCTAACATCGAATGTTATTATATCGAACCCTAAACACCGAAGTGTGAAAACATCGAACAGTCAGAATAGCGAATTTTTTCCCAGGGAAAAAATTCGCTATTCGGAGAAACATGCACACAGCGCAAACACACACAAAAAACAGCCATCCACACACATACACTTAAAATCCTACACCTAAACTAAACTTTACATACAGTACTCGCTATCCACTTACCTTACCCCAACCCTAACCATAACCTACACCCAATCGCACACTTACCTGACCAATGCCCTAACCCTAACTCACCTAACCCGCCCCCTAACCTACACACAATCGCACAGTTACCTGAACCCGCGCCCTAACACTAACATCCACACAACCGCCCACTTACCTGACCCACTCCCTAACCCTAAATCATCTACTCCGCCCCCTAACCCTAACCTACACACAATCGCACACTTACCTGAACCCTACCCATAACACTCCAACATATCGAATGCTGAAAACATTGAAGCCACAGCAACGGCCCACCAAATTCTTTCCCTGGGAAAAAATTCGATGTCCTGCACCTTCACTGTTTTCAGTGTTCGACATTACGGGTTCGATATTATAACATTCGATGTTAGAGAACTTCAATGTTATAATATAGACCCGAGACATTACCACCCACTCTTTTATTATTTGTTTGTTTGCTTGTTTCAGGTAAGAAGAAAGGACTGGATGCTCCATTTTAAGTTATGACCTTGTTACAATACCAGAAAAGAAAAAAAAAAATAACCTGAAAATGTCGCTCTGTAAAGCTCCACATAGAAGAGTGCATGTCTGCTGCATAATTCTAGCAAGTATATAACATAGAGTTAGCCAAGACATAGCTTACAATAAGTATAGTTTATTAATTGCATTTTTGTTTGCACTTTTCAGTGTTTCTTATCAGCACTGCACTGGTTTTGCTTATCAGTACTGCATTGTTTTTTTTTATTTATGTAGCAATTCTGCACTAGTTTACTACACTGTTTCTATTTATTTGTTTGACTGAATTATCTACTTTTCTGTGTCTCCATTTATATATTTGCTGATCTGTGGTTGAATTTTTGTTTTTCCCGCACCCTCCGACCCAGTTGCTGTTGTGTTCTTATAGTTTGTGGCTTTTGCTGTTGCCCGCCCCTACTGTAAATTTGATAAGGGGCACTCCTCCCAGTTCCATCTCATTAGCTCATTCTACCTAATACAGAGACCATTTGGGAAGGACAAACTCCTTAGTTCCTTAACTGTGAATTTCCTTCTGTTCCTCCTCTCTCCCTTTCCACTTTACTAACAAAAAAAAAATACTTTATTCAGTTTCTTTTACTGTATTTGTGTTTTCTCCTCCTGCTCCATTACTTCATTACTTCATCTTGCTTTTTCTGCTACTTGCTGGGGTTGTTCTCTAAAGTGTTAAGATGCATCTTTTTTGTTGCATTTGTTATTGCTTGTTTATAGCCTGTTTAAATTGTGTTATTCTAAGCCTCTTAGTTTAAGCACTTGGGCTTTAGGCTTACCCCTTAGCTCTCCCTGGCCTTTCTCTCTCTTAGATTCTGACAAATATGGATGGACAATTTCCTATAGTTTCTCCTGACAGTCTGGTTGATATGGGCATCCTGAGACAGTGTAGCAGCTGCCTTATGTACAAAGACAACCATTTACTACTACCGCCTAGGGACACAATTTGCAAGAGATGCAATTACATTAAGAACCTAGAGTCCATGCTCTCTCCCTCACAAGCAAGTATATCTGGCACTGAGAAGGCTGTCAACAAATTAACTAGACCTCAAACACCACCCACACCTACACCCACACAACACACATCCACATATGTGGAGGTCCTCAACAAAAGCATGCCCAAACAAAGGAGACCTCCGAGGTAAAAACACACACGATTGCCACAGCCCTCCACACCACATACCATGTATAGTTCACACACCTGTGTCTCACAACCCCGAAGGCTTAATCATAAACCCAACATATTAGTCATATGTGATGCCATTGTGAGACACACAGATGTGCCTCTCACCAGACTGGATAATGAGAAAGTCACGGTTAGTTGTCTGTCAGGGGCCAGAATCTGCCATATCACATAAGCACTCAAGTCAATCAACAACAGGTACTGTTATGACTCTGTCATAGTCGATGTTGGTGTGAATGACTTGAGACATACTGTTATGACTCTATCATAGTCCATGTCGGTGTGAATGACTAGAGACATACCTCCTTGGACTATATGAAGAGAAACATGATTGAACTCACAGAAAATGTGTCCCAGGCAGGTATGTCCCTAGCCTTAAGCAGCATTCTACCATCACCCAGAATGATGCCTCAGTACAAACAGAAAATGATTGACTTTAACAACTGGCTTAGTTTCTGGTGTCATTCTAGGGGGATCCAGTACCTGACAGCCTGGGAAGATATGATCAACAGACCACAATGCTTTGCCAGAGATGGCCTGCATCTGTCTCACTTGGGCTTCAGGCAAAGGCACTTGCCTCCCCCATAGTGCCTTTTTTAGAAGAAGTGATTAGTTTAAAACTACCAACATAAAAATTTCAACAAAACCCAAATTAAAGGTCATGCTGCTAAATCTTAGGAGTTTAAATATGAAACTGCACTCATTGCAAGCATTCTTAAACCTGGAAAATGCTGCCATCTGTGCAGTCACAGAAACCTGGTTCAAAGCTGGGGAGAGCACCCCAGCCATACCTGGTTACTCATCCTATCATACATTCAGACCCCAAACTGTGGGTAGTAAAGCCAAAAGAGGTGGAGTTTCAATATATATTAAAGACATACACACCTCCAGGCTGTTCAAACAGTATGACGCACAAGAGACACTCCAGGTGCAGTTAACCAGTGACAAGACCCGTATACAAATCATCGCTAGCTACTGGCCCACAAATCTGTCTCCAAGATGCATAAACTGCCTATCTAGACCTCATCAAACCTATACCCTCATCCTTTGTGACTTTAACTACTTAAACATAGATTGGAAGAACTACTCATGCCAGAACACAAATGCCCAGAGATTCCTCAATTTTGTCAGTGCAAATGCTTTGGCACAGCTGGTCGATACCCCCACAAGAGGTGATAATATATTGGACTTAGTATTAACTAAAATGAGTAACCACTGCAGTATTCCTGCAGTATCATCCTCTCTTGTATGATCCAACCGTAAAGCGGTCACGTTCAAAGTCACAATCTCCCCCGACCCCCCTTTAGCTAGGGTCAACCAAAAAATCTTTTCCAAAACTGATTACAGCCTCCTGAGGGATGGTATAAACAGCTCCACAGCCCCCTCCCCCCTCTAGGAACTGGCACCAGTATCCAAAACTATATCAAATTATGATATGAACATTTATATAGATGCATGGAATCAGGAATACCTGACAGGACTAAATCATCCTCCACAAGGAAGATTAAACCTGTCTAGTGGACATCTGCAATAAATAAACTCTATAACAAAAGAAAAAAATTGCTGTCCAGGACCAAGAAGGAGCAGGTGCCCAACTGGAAGCAATCTTTCCTTAGCCTAAATAAGCAAATAAGAGCACTAGTGAAATCCTCCAAAGCAAACTTTGAGTTTAAATTTTCCACATCTGCTAGAGACAATCATAAGACCTTCCTCACATATGTCCGTAATCTCAAAGGTAGCACCCAGATCTGTTCAGAACTGGTGGTCAAGGACACCACATATACAAATGCTGTAGATATAGCAAACTTGCTGGCTGACAGATTCTGCTCTCTCAAAGGAAAAAAATACAACCTCCATGGGACCCAATAACATCCCAGGCTGCATCCTACATGAACTCAGGCAGGAACATATAGCACCATTAGGCACCCTATTCAACCAAAGCCTGAATATTGGCTTTGCCTCAGCTGAGTGGAAGACTGCCACTGCCATCCCTTTACACAAAGGTGGAGCATCCACTGAACCAGGAAATTATAGACCTATCAGCCTAACTAGCCTGATCTGCAAGGCCATAAAACAGATTATCATGAACCTCATTAACAAGGACATTGGCAACCTCCAAACACTCAATCCCACACAGTATGGTTTCATCAAGGGGAAGTCATATCTGTTAAATTTGGTCGACTTTTTGAGAGAGTCACCAAAGCCATGGATGAGGGGAGGACAGTGCACACCACCTACCTTGACCTGGCCAAAGCCTTTGACACTATTCCCCACTTGGGCATAATAGATAAAATCTCTCTACTAGGCATCAATCCATATGTTACCAGATGGATAGCTAACCGACTCACTGACAAAACCCACCTAGTCAAAATAGGGGAAGTCACCTCAAGCAGTAGATCCGTATCGAGTGGCATACCCCAGGGTTTGATCTTTGGGCCACTGTTATTTGGGATATACTTTTCTGAAGTGCAGGCCAAAACCAGTGGGCTATGGCTGACCAAGTTTGTAGAAGACTGCAAGCTAAGAGCCATCATCAATTCCCCTAGTGATGTTGACATCCTCAAAGAGGGTCTCACCCAAACAAATGACTGGTGCCAGAAACATGGCCTCAAGCTGAATACAAAAGAATGCATCATCATCTCCTTTGGGGAGAGTGATGTCCCCACAAATTATCACATTAATAACAATGTCCTAAGCACCCAGTCATGAGGGATTTGGACACCCAGATTGATAGAAACCTGACTTTTGACCACCATGTTGCTCTTATTGTGTGGAAAGCTTTCTATATGGCCCACCTCATAAGTAAGGGTATTTCATCCAGAGGCAAGGAGGTCATAACATCCCTGTATTCTTCCCTTATAAGGCCCATTATTGAGCACAATGCCCATTTGGCATGTACCTTGCAAAGCACATGCAGCAGCTGAAGAGACCACAGAGGTTCCTCACCAGGAGAATCCAGGGCCTCAACAATCTACCATATACAGATAGGATAAAAGCCTATCCCTCTACTCTGTTTCATACAGACTCCTCAGAGGTGACTTCTGCCTGGCATACAAGGTGATCTCAGACCCCGACTTGATGGGACTGCTGCATATCTGCAAGTCACACTCCACTCCAGTAACCTGCACAAGTGGCCTCAACCTGGTCAGTGACATCAGTAGGACTTGTTGGAGGGACAGATTGTGTCCCAGAGACTCCCCCATCTATGGAATAGAATCCTTCTCCATGTCAAGCAGAGTACATCTTTACCCCTTTTTAAGAACAACCTGGATAACTGGATGAAAAATAGAAAATACATCCCTGGATTTCCACCTGTGTCCCTGCTGGAGAGGGGCATCAGGTACTGATTTGTCTCTGCATGGACTAAACTCTTGGCTACGCTTATAAGGGCCTCAGTGCCAATAGCCTAGTAACTTCCTATGATCTTATAATTAATGATTCACATTAACTAATGATTCACATAATTGCATATTTGGTGATAATCAGAAAGACTGTCTTTAAATTGCTGTAATGTAGATATACTTCTAATAAACAATGGTATTATAATCTAAATTTCTAGGCCACCAAATGAAAAATTCTTAGTGATGCATTTTAAAGAAATAACAGTAGGAAACAAAATAAAGGAACACTTGAGGAGGTATATGAGATATTGATGGATGGCACTGCTCAAAGTAAAGAGTTGATGGTATGACATTGCTTCAAGAAAAGAAATTTGATGGTCTGAAAGCAGGAGGTAATGTTTGCTTTCTGACTGGCTTGCAAGCTCACTTTATTGCGAATGATGCCATGGTACTTCAGCCTGGGGGGGGAAGGGGGTGAAACCATAACACTGCCTTTTTTATTTGACTTCACATGTTGAAAAATTGCTCCATTTATTAGCAAGTTTTTATCTTAAGCTTATAAAATTGGCATACGTGCACCACATGCATTATACTGTCAAATGCTTTGGCAAAATTTAAATATAACCACTCATCCAAGACCAATATGAAACCATCAAAAATTGTAAGCACATTATACTGACATGATCTGTCTTTGGCAAACTGATCTTGATTTAAACCTAGATTAGATGATATAAATCTTTCTTATCAAATTCTCTAATGGGAATCTAAGCAACGGGGAGTGGAAATTATTCAAGAGCTATTAGATAAGACAGAAACGTCTTCTGAAAATATAGCTAGTGAATGGAATAAAATTAAAGTGGAGTTTAAAAATATGGTGAAAATGAAAGAGAGAGATATGGTTAAGAAGCAACAAGAATCAATTAGAGGGACTGACTAATGTAAAAGTATTGCAGAACAGGGAAAATCTCATAGAACAAGAAGGTGAACACTTGCAGAATGCTAAACAGAAACTAAGGGATTACCTCAATAATATGCATAAGTTTAGAAAGAGTGTTGTTAAGTAACTGTTTTTGATAATAATTGCAGAGCACAAAAACTTTTAGCATAACAACTCAGGCAACAGAAAGTAGAAATTGTTGTCACCAAACTTAGAGAGCCTATAACAATGAAGATAACAAGAGATCCTGTAGAGGTACTAGAAATATTTTAGAAATTGTATGAAAGCCTGTATAAAGTAGAGAAATATGGAAATCAAGAAAAGGTGCAAATGGAAATGCTTATGGAAGAATAAAATATGCTAAGGTTAGAGGTAGATGAGGCTCAATTAATAACGGAATAGGAGGAGATGAGATAAAAATTGTGATGTATAACCAATCCACAGGAAATCCCCCAGGAATAGATGGTATTCCTGTTAAAATTTAGAATCTTGGAGGGAAAACTGATAAAGATCTGGAAGGTTTTGTATTACAGTATTTCAAGATGAGAAGTACCAACATCCTAGAAGAAAGCGGTGGCAGCTCTAATACTTAAAAAGATTAAAGGCCCATCAGATCCAGCTTCACAGAGGCCCATTTCAATCCTAAACCATGACTGTAAAGTGCTTATGTCTATAATGGCTAAAAGAAATGCAAAGGTGATGCCAAATATGATTATATAGATATGAATCAATGTGGTTTTGTGGAGGGGATATGAATATTAATGATGTCTGGCACTGGTAAACAAGGTTTCACGGCTTGCACCAGTGTTGTTGGCTAGAAAACCTGTAGGCTAAATGTGTATCATACCATCCAACCTTTTAGTGCAAGAAATCTGGACAAACAGTAAATTAATGGGGAGGGGATAAAGAGCCAAAAACAGAGGCAGATTTACTATAGTATTCTGATAACCATAGAAAGTAGGTAGAATAATGGGATTTGTGTTAGCATGCATTTCTTGAAGGATATGAAGTACAAAACTGAAATGTGTGTCATTATGTATTGACTTCAAACTTCAGTGATTTCCCAGTAGACCACACATTTTACAAGGAAGAGCCCAAAAATATGATGCAATCATCTGGACATTCTGCAAAAATCTGGACAGTTTCCCTTTTTTTTTTGAGTCCAGTGTTTGCACAATGTGCTGCTTGGCACAAACCTGTCTAGCTATGCTCACCTGGTTTTCATGAAGTGCAGCAGCTCACAAAGTGGAGGAATGGACCTCCCAGGTTGTAGACAGTACCCAGACAGCCGCAAACATAAACTGGATGCATTCAATTCATAGATTAGCACTACACTAACTGCCCTTGTGGACCATTTTAAGCCTAACCAATTACCCCATGTGAGAATCAAACCCTGCAGCTTGTGTTTGTAAGGCAAACACCTTAGCCATTATGCCAACCTCCCACTGGCTATTGCACAAACATGGTAAGTGGTGTTGCACTATGATTATGATCTTAACAGTGAGGACCTTACAATAACTACTAAGATAGGGAATATGATGTCACTAATCCTGTGGCTGCAGGTGTTAAGCATAGGTGTGGAGTGCAGATGGTCTGGGGTTCTAGTACAGGGTGTGCAAATTTTGATTTACTATTGTGAAATTGTAGATTATATCAATGAAGTGCAGTATACACAACTGTTTTATCAACCTTCTTGTAGTAATAGCTGTAAGTGTAGGAGAACTGTAGACATGGTCTATTTGACTAACACATTTACACCAGTGCCTGTATACCAAATAATATTGAAATGGCAGTACTTGCCACTATTGTGCATCTTTTAACATCTCACAAACATTGTGCCCGCCAGTGCACACCCTCACCTATCATGTTTATGTGATGGTAAGCAATGCACAACGTTTTCAAATGTAGCAAAATGAAACTACGTACACTCTCAGTAAGCATGAGATGTGGAATAGGTGGGAAATACATCAGTAAATGCAGTTGGTAGAAAATGCTCATTATACATTGAGCTTGAGCTTTGTCACGCATATCAGGAGCTGGTGGTGAGGGTGTGCACTTTCGGGCTCAGAGTTGGGGTGTCCAGAAGTCCAAAGTTTTTGTTGGACTCCTAGTTAAGGAGTATAGGCCCTGGTTGCTGCAGTGGGAATATTCATGCTCAGAATGCAAGTCTGAAGCCTGGAATAGTATTGCCATGGCTTTGACCAGTGCTACAGGTATCCCCTGCACTGGTAAGCAATGCAGACATCCCTTTGATGACCTCCAAAGGAGGAAGCGGGATACCCTCAACCATTGGATGGGGAAATTTAGTACACAGAACACCCCAAAGATGTGTACATATCAATATGAGAGAGTAGTTGTAAGAGTTAATAGCTGCATATAGTCAAGACTGGTATTAATAATGATGTTCAGTTTTATTTCATTTTTTACCACAGCTGTTGCAGAATGATCCTCAAATATCAGGTCCCATGTCACGTGTTTGTTACGAATGTAAGTTAAGAAGACTGTTTAAATAGTATTTTAACAATAATGATAATTTGTATAGTAATTTAGTAGCATTAAAAGTTAAGGAACACTTAGATAATATTCAATACAGTCATATCAAATTGAGCATGCATAGCCCAACTGTAAGAGAAACTATGCATGGCTTAGTCTGTGGCATAAAACGATGGGGCCATATTATCAAATAACAGTGAGCAAAAAGGTTTCTCATCCAGAAAAAAAGAGGTCATTGATCCCCTCTACTCATCACTCATTAGACCCATTATAGAGTACAATGCCCTTTTGGTATATACCTCACAAGACATCTACAACAACTGGAAAGGCCACAGGAATACCTCACAAAGAGGATTACTGGTCTCAAACAGATGCCCTATGCAGACCGTCTCAAAAAACGCCAGCTTTACTCCGTCACATATCACCTATTCAGAGGTGATCTCTGCCTAACATACAAAGTTATGTCAAACCCAGAGCTGTTGGACATGCTCCACTTAAAGAAATTCCAAACCCTCCAAGCTACACACTCTAGGGACCTAAACCTTGTCACCACAATAAACAGAACATGCTGGAGGGATAGATTCCTGTCCCAGAGACTTCCCATACTCTGGAATAGACTGCCTATCTATGTCAAACAGAGCTCCTCATTAGCACTCTTCAAGAGAAATCTTGACGATTGGATGGGAAATAGGAAATTCACCCCAGGGATCACTTCTGTGGCTCTGCTTAACAGGGGCACAGGAAAATAATTTTCTTGGGTGGCGAAAGCCAGGGTACCTTTTTGGCTAGGCTTATATAGGCCCTAGGGTTAATAGCCTAGTACCTACCTATGAACCTATGCATCTCTAAACTGTCAAAGGAAAGTATGCATGTGGTAGTCTGTAGGACAAAATAACAGTGGGTTCAAAAACCACACTTCCCAAATATACCATACTGTTAGGTTTTCATCTTTATTGCAGTGTAACTTCATGCCTCTATATCAGTGGCACAAATGGCCTTCGGTAAACTGTAATCAGTATAACTGGAACATGCATATCTGCAGTATATGCACACATCAAGAATTGGTGGTTCCGATCTGTACTATAGTGTGCCTCTGTTATGAACTGGGTAGTCTTAAAAGTAAGGAATAAATTTGTTAGGAGTGTGTAGTATTAAAAAAGTAAAGGTGACAGAATAGCGTCAAATAATTATATCAATGCTTTGTATGGCAAATATAAAGTTGCTAATGTTCCCCATTGTTTTTTCTCTCACCCCAGCCCTTTTCTCTCTCTCTTTTTTTTCTATTTTTAATTTTTAACTTTTTGTTTTTCCCACAGCACAGTGGGGTTGATCTGTTCAATGGAATCCACCTCCCCCATTCCACTGGCTAAAGCACTGCAGCTCAGTGCTTCTGATGCACAACATGGTAGCATCCCCTCTGCCACCCATGCACTACCTGGCCCCTCAGGATTTTTGCCCCTGAGGATAGGCCTGTAACTCCCTCAAGGAGCAGTGGTGGAGGTGGTGAATTTATCACCCAACAGGAACTGCCAGAGATGGTGCTTAGGATTGTACGCCACACTCTGGCTGCACACCTACGCTGGATGGAGTGCCTGCTCTCCATCCTCATCCAGAGTACTCATAGGAGACAGAGACATCAGGGACTAAAGACAATGGCACATTGAGGTGACATTGATGAAAGTCCACTGGGTGAGGACTAGATTCTTACTTTCAACTGCCTCGATGTACATGGGACCTGGATTTCCCACCTTCTCCCCAACCATGGTGTTCCCCATCTCTTGTGCACTTCTGTCTGCAACTGCTTCCTCACTTCGCCAACTTGCCTCACCCAGACATTCCTCCCAACATCCCCCTCTAAAAAAAAAATGGGCACATGCCCCACAAAAAAAAAAAATGTCCCATACATTGCTCTCCATTTTGTGCATGTGTCTTCATGACATACTTGACACGGTCCAATTCACTATGCAACAGATTGTGTTGTGGTCACTCTTCTCCTCTCTGGAGGTGACATTCCAAATTCAGCTACATTTTTGCATATATGTTCATGTTTTATTCTTGAAGAAATGGAAAGCTATGGTTCTTTCTTACATCCTTCCTGCACATTCTTTCCCTCCTTTCACTTTGTTCTTCCATGATGGTGCACACAACACACCAATGCAAAGCAACTGTAAACAGCAGCAATATGAGTAAATATACTTAAAGTATCATACCCACTTGTATAATTACAACTTCCACCTGTATTCAAACCCAGTAACATCTGCCTCCAACAGCAATGTATTAACACATCCTGCCAAAGAGTCAGTTAACTAGCAGATGTATGCAATAGATTCAATAGTAACTGACATAGTTTAGCAAAAATTTCCCTTTACACTTCCCCATGCTTGCTCCCCTAATCACTAATGTCATATCTTCGCCATTAAATTTGCATAAAGCAGAAGTGTGAGATCCCCTGTAATTTTTATAAAGAATTATTGTGCAATACCCATTTAGTTTTATACAGCAGTAGTGCACGATGATTTGCGATGCTGTGCATCAAGCAGCATTGATAAGTGCTATTACCAAAATAGTTCAATGTATTACCTATAGCTGCATTCAGAACCAGTACCATTTGCCCCCAAGAAAGGAACTAAATCCATTAAGTGCATTAATTCCTATAGCCATAGATTCAGTTACATAGCAGGTATATACAACAGTAGTTAAGTCTGCCATTTTCTATTCAATCTGTAAAAAACACCTGCTACACAACTGAGTCTGTAGCACCACCTGTTAATGCAGTGGTACATTTATTTTTGTGTTCAGATGGTACTGGATTCAAATCCAAGTAAACGTAACAATTTCAAATAATTTTACATGTAAAGCCCAATTCTGAAGTGTGATAATGTTTTTTTGCTGTAGCTGCATGTCCATGCATAATGCGCACCATTGAGCAATTATGCTTTAAAAAATGTGAAAGACAGAAAATTGGTAAAATGGGCATCAAGCAGGAGGAAGAACAAAGGGAAAGGAAGGTAGAAATGTGCAGGATGGGTGTAGGAAATAACCATAGCTATCCATTCCTTCAAGAATAAAACATAAACATATATGCAAAATATTAGCTGAATTTGGACTGTCACCTCCAGAGAGAGGGGGGACCATAACATAATCTTTTCTAATAGGGAATTGGACTGAATCAAGTGTGTTATGAAGATATGTGCACAAAATTGAGAGTTATGTATGGAGTGATTTTTTTTTTTTTTTGGTGGGACAGGTGCCTATTTTTTTTTTGAGCGAGAGAGAACGTCGGGGAAGGGATTAAGTATGTCTGGATGAGGTAAGTTGGGCAGGTGAAAAAGCAATTGTAGACAGACAAGACAAACAAGACAAGAGACAGGGGACAGTGAAGGACACAAGAGGTGGGAGAACCTCTTGGTTGGGGTGAGGGTGGGGACATCACAAACCCATGGACATCAACTTGGGTGACAGTGGGAATTGAATCATCACCCAATGGACTATAATCACTGTTAAAAATAAAAGAGAAAAGGGTTGGGGTGAGAGATAAAAAGGGAGAACATTAGTAACTTCATATGTGACATACAAAGCATTGATACAATTATTTGACTCTATTCTGTTACCTTTGCTTTTAAGACTACCAACTCCTAACAAATACCTTGCTTACTGTTAAGACTACCCATCTCCTAACATGCACAATATACTATAGATTGGAGCAAGCAATCCTTGATGTGTGCATATATTGCAAACATGCATGCTCCAGATATACTAATTACAGTTTACAGCAGGCTATTGGTGCCACTGCTGCAGAGCTCTGACATTACTTTGGAATATCAATGAAAACTTAACAGTACTGTATATTTGTGAAGTGTGGATTTTTAAGGCACAACCTATGACTACTCTGCAATACTGAATTGTTTTTTGGCCTACAGAGTAATGCATGCATACTTTCCTATTACAGTTGAGAATTAATGCTCAGTTTGCTTCAAATGTATAATAAACCAATAAATGCACTGTAACTTTTAATTTTAAAATAACCCTATAGTTTGGCTGCATACATACCACATCCTTCTCAAACCCATGCCAATCTAGTGGCATGTGTTTGCACATTCAGTTCTCAGTCTGTGATGTCTGCAGAAAAAAACAGACAGAACAGAATACAATTAAGCATACCAATCCTGACTATATCCAGGTTTTAACTCTTACAAGTAGTCTGTGTAAGTAACACTTACACATCTGTGTGGTGTCCCAGTCAGGTCTATATTATAACATCGAAGTCTTACAACTTCGAATGTTATAATATCGAACCCAGTAGACCGAAACACCAGAAAACCGAACAGTCAGAGTAGTGAATTTTTTCCCAGGGAAAACATTCACTATTCCGACAAACATACACACAACACAAGCACACCAAAATAAATAATCCACACACACACACACACACACACACACACACACACACACACACACACACACACACACACACACACACACACACACACACACACACACACACACACACACTTCACAAAATCCTACACTAAACCATACATACACCACTAGCTATCCACTTACCTTAACCCAACCCTAACCCTAAGGTCCGTCACTATCGCACACTCACCTAACCTGCTCCGTAACCCTAACTCACCTACCCCACCCTAACCCTCACATCCACACTATTACACACTTACCTGACCCACGCCCTAATCCTAACTCACTTAACCTGCACCCAATCTCACACTCACCTTCATTCGCACACTTACCTTAACCCAGTCAGTAACCTTCTCTCCACAGTCGAGGAAATAGCGAAGCAGCAGAAATGGCCCACCGAATACTTTCCCTAGGAAAGTATCCGGTGTTCTGCAGCTTCACTCTTTCCAGCGTTCACTCTACTGGGTTCAATATTATAACATTCTAAGTTGTAAGACTTCAATGTTATAATATAGACCGACCCCAGTCCTACATTCATCAAGCCATAGGTCAAGGGTATCTCTCTTCCTCATCCTGAGGTCTCTGTAGTGAGTCCTACATTGTTCACCAGTCTGGGGGATACTGGTAGCAGTGGTCAGAGCCCAGGTCAGA
This sequence comes from Protopterus annectens, assembly GCF_019279795.1. Taxonomy (NCBI): domain Eukaryota; kingdom Metazoa; phylum Chordata; order Ceratodontiformes; family Protopteridae; genus Protopterus; species Protopterus annectens. The sequence goes on along the minus strand of NC_056741.1, from coordinate 1,067,089,359 downwards.
GTATTCCATGCCTCGGCCTTGTAATCCGAGCCATGATAGTCCCCTCTGCAAATGTTTGGTCCAGTGTTCATTCACTGGGTGTCCAACAAACACTTTTAACTCCTAGAAACCCCATCTTTGAGCACAGAATCTCAAAACCTGTCCATGAAAGCTTGCCTTTCCTAACACAGATCTAGACTAATGTAGAATGATGTTTTCCTGCCAAATGTAGGTATTGCACTTACTGGGAGTGCCCACTTTCTGGTTTTACAACATTTGAAAGTGATGTACATTGCTTACCATCATGCAAACACATTGCACAAGAGTCCATACTGCCAGGAATTGTGTTTGTGCAATGGCTGATGGTATTCATTGAATGCAACTGGTGTATGTTTGTGGCTGTCTGTATCCTGTCTGCTACCTGAGTGGCCCATTCATCCAGTTTGTGCATTGTCGTTCTACTTGCAGATGAGATGTGTATAGCCAAAGACATTTGACGGTGGTGAAACTGAGGCACATTCAAGGGGTGCAGAGGTTGAATCTGACATAGAGGTTGACATACAGCCACTCCTTTTTTTTCCCCAGACTCAGTCACTAGGCCTACACCTACCCAGTCTACTGAGCCCACTGATATAGGACAGTGGCAGGGTGCGGACATTGTGCAGGGAAGTGTGGCTACTGTAACAATTCGTGTATGTCACATGGCAATGATGAACGTTTTATTTCTTGTATGCCAGATTTTGATGTTAATGCTTATTGTTTGTTAGATACACATGCTATTTCCACTAAAAGTACATTTATTTCCCCTTATATTAATGAGACAATAAAACAGTTTTCTGCCATGCTTAACTATCATATAATACATCTCTTTGATAGTTTTGATAAACATAAAGATGTTACATATAATTTGAGTAGGGCTGAATGGAAGTCACTGGTTGATTTATGTCAAAGAAAAGATATAATTAAGCCCTCTGATAAAAGGAATAAAATAGTTATTTTACATTATACACAATATGTCAACATGTGCTATGAACATCTAAGGGATGAGGATGTTTATAGAAAGTGGCACATTGTTGACTATAATAATGCTATGACACAATATAAGGTGTTATTAGAGAAGGGGGTCAGACTACGTTATTTGACCCAAGGGGATGTTGATAGAAAGTTTGGTGTGGCTGGGTGTAAATTACCTGCCTTTTATTGTTTGCCTAAATTGCATAAAAGTTTGCAGAACCCTCCTGGTCATCCTGTTGTTGGTGCCCATAGATATTTTTTGACCAATACATATATATATTTTTGAACAAAATGCAGGACATTAAGTGGAGTAGTGATATGTACTGTGTGATTATGGATATAAAAAGTTTATACACTAGTATTAGACATCAGGATGGCATTAAAGCTTTGAATTCTTTTTTGGGAAATTCTCCCCTGCCTTTTTACATAATAGAACTTACACAATTTTGTTTATTAAATAATTGTTTGTCTTTGATGGATGTGTATGCCATCAATTGCAGGGAACTGCCATGGGGACATATTTTGCCCCCATGTATGGAAATTTGTTCATGGCGCTTTTTGAGCTTGAATATTTGTATAAGCATGAGTTTGTGAAAAATAATGTTATTGCCTATTACAGATACATAGATTATTTAATTTTTGTTTGTAAAGGTGGTAAGCATAATGTTATGAATTTTCGGTTGGATTTAGAACAAAATGTTTATGGTGTGAAATTTGATGACATACAGTGTGGCAGCACGGTTCATTTCCTTGATTTAGTTCTAGAGGGTGTTAATGGTGGAGGCATTAAGACATCAGTACATAGGAAATTTGTAGGTAATTTCCATTTTTTGCATGGGGCTAGTTTTCATCCCCAACATTTGCTGGAAACCCTACCCTATGGGGAGTTTCTTCAGAATTTGTAGTGATTGGGGGGATTTTGTAAGAGAGTGTAGGTACACTTTTTTACATGTTTATTAACAGGGGTTATAACTATAATGTAGTTAAGAAGTCTTTACAAAGCCGTAGCATTTAGACTGGGGTTAAATCAGTGTCAAAATGTCATGCATGGAGAAAGGAATAATACTGAATCTTGCAAAAATCAGATATATTTTGTTTCGGTGTAAAATAGCCTGAGCAATAGGATTAATAAAATATTATACAGCTATTGGAATTTATTACTTCAGGACATGGAATTGGAGAGAATAATAGCAAATAGTTGTATTCCCTACAAAAAACGAAACAGTTTGAAAGATTTTTTGGTTTCTAGCTATTTCTCTATGACTAATGAGACACTGCACATAATTCCTGCCATGAGGGGCACTCGCCCTTGTAGTGGTTGCTCTATATGTTTCTGCGTTACAAATTTTAAGAATATAAATGGTATTACATTTTCTCCTGGTGGTAGCTTTTCATGTAACAGTGAAGGGATAATATATGCTCTCAGCTGCCCTTGCAATTTATTTTATATAGGAGAAAGCAAAAGGAAATTTAAAGTAAGAATACAGGGACATATAAGAGATATAAAGAATGGTAAAATAGAAAGTAATGCTGCAATGCATTTAAAAACAGTTCATAATGCTGATCATTCTTTGTTAAAAGCTTCTGTTTTAGAGCAAGTTTTTATGAAAATTTATGAAATGTGATATTAAGGACAAACTTCTTTGTAAAGAATCTGTTTATATTTTAAAGTTCAATACTATGGTACTTGTAGGCTTAAATTTAGAGATTAATTGGAAGCAATTACTATGTAATTGAATAATTAATTGATGAAGGGTGTTATATAAAGTCTGTGTAAAGCTGTGTGTTTTGTATTACTCCTGGAAGGCTGTAAGCTGAGGAGCTAGAGTTTTGAGTTTTTAATTAAACCTGTGTTTCTGTGTGGCCAGTTGTGGATTTCTTCTTGCTGCTGTTTTTCAAGTTGTTACATGCTGTGTGTGGCTACTGCGGCTTCAGTGCCTTTTTGGTCTAGCTGTAACCAAAGTGTTGGCAAGGTGTCACACAGGAGGGTTGATAGGGGTGTTTGGAGAGAGCCTTTCTGTCCCTCCTCCACCTGGAGCTGGTGTCTCTTCCTGTGTCACTCAGTGTATGTTTAGGGTTGTCATGGAGGCACAGGTACATTGAGAAAGTCATTCCAAATAAATGCTCAGGGTTGTGGATGTGGCACAGTCTGACATGTGTAACTGCCACTACAGTGTTGCCAATTCACTGTATCAGATGATTGACACATTGGAATGAGGGGTGTCTGTGATAGAGTTAGGGGTGTCTGTCATGGAACAAGAGTGTCTGTGATAAAATGTCTGCTAGGAAGGGAACAGCATCCTCATGGTCAGCCACAACATCTGCTGATAGCTAATGTGGCCATGCCTGATCACACTCCCATAGTGGCAGTACTTCCACTGGTCCAGCAGTGAGTGTTCTGTCCACATCCAGATATGGCAGGCAATGGTGTCATGATCCTAAGCATGCCCATTTAGGGAGCACATCCAGCAGACATCAATCATGCTCAGGTAGCAGCACTGTATCTGACTTTGGGCATAGAGGTGCCAGTGCAAATCCTGGCAGAGCCAGTTCTCATAGTTGGGGGTGACAACAATGAACTGCCACCTCTACCATGCCCATCTTACACATGTCCAACATACCAAGATGTAGAGAGAGCACACTGAGCTTGACTGTGTTCATGCAGACTCTCACATACCACCTTCATATGGAGGACCCTTACAGACACACACAGGTTACCTGCTTCCTTTCTCCCTCAGACACACTCACCGACCTTTTGTATCATCCCAGGTCTCCTGCCTCCCCTGGTGCCATGTGCAAGTGAAGATAACTGTGCCGAGTCCCTGGTTTCTTTCTCTTGGATACAGGCATACAAAAGCTTTGTGTATGATGCACAGGGTGCATAGCTAAATTAGTGCCTAGTATATCTGCATTTGTGTTGTTGAACTGATAATTGTACCTGTTAGTTATATTTGCCTTGCCAAATGATACAGTGGATACCATCATCATGAAAGTACTTTCTAGTGTATTCTCTTGCAAGGGTTGTGAAGTCAGGAACTGCAATGTATGCCATTACTTTGTAATGTTTCTCTTTAATGTTTTCCAGTACATACATATGGTGCACATCATAAGACACGTCATCACATTCAGATCTCAGGATTGTACAGCAGCACTATAGTCAAACTCATCAAAACAGTAATACAGTATAATGTTCCCTTTTACATGAACCGCATCAGACACATGAAGCAGCTGGACAGACCACAGGGCTTTCTCATCAAGATAATACAGGGCTTACTAACCATGGCATGCTGTATGTGGGTAGATTGAAAGACATGTCACTGTCATCTATCTGGTATCACATTAAATCGTAACTGTTATTCTAAGCCTCTTACTTTGGCTTAAGCACTTAGGCTTCAGGCCAGTTGTCTTACATTAAGAAATTTTGTTGTCTACACTTTTGTGGGAGGAGACTGTAGCCTGGGAATTGCTGGTTGAATGCTTATTGTGCCCGTTGTTCTAAATGTCTTTATTATGGTTCAAGCACTTGGCCTCCAAACCAGTTATTTTACATTAGGACGGTTTGTGGGGTAGACTCTTGTTGCAGGAGAGGATAGCCTACAACCTTCTAAGCTGGGAATTGTTGGTTAAAGGCTTATTGTGTCTATTATTCTAAAAGTGTCTTAGTTCTGAGTTAAGCATTTGGGTTCCATACCACTTATTTCATACTAAGAAGGTTTGTTGTATACATCCTTGTTGGAGTACTCTACTGAATTGCTGCTTTATTTAAATTGTTTTTTTTTTCTGTTGTTGTGATTGTGACTTTCTGCACTTTGAATTTCATCTACATTTTATATCATAGGCTCAATTCAAACTTTCTGAATCTACACTGTTTGGTATCATTTGAGCACTAAAACCAGCCCTCTTACATTAAGAAGGCACCCTTGCAGCAGAAGTGTGCAGCCAAGGACCCATCTGAGTTGGGGATTTTTGGACTAGGGCTCACTCCTGGCCTTTCCCTTTGTTTACTTTTTTAAAATTGTTTAACTTCACTTGTATTCCAGCATTGTGTTTGGCTGGGTTTGCACTCAGTTTACCGGAGCTGCTCAGAACTTGTACTGCTGCCCTGCGAGGAACTTAGTTGTGCATTGTGAAGCATTGGCACATTTTTCTTCCCCAGATCTCCATACAATAGACACATTTTGTTAGTCGTACACCAAAATCTGGTCCATCTAGCCCACTCTACACTAGTTACTACAGTATATGCTTTCCATAATGGACAGACAGTTTCCCACCTTTTCTCCAGGCAACCTGATTTACATGGGCATCCTGAGGCAATGTAGCAATTGCCTCATGTACACTGACAACCAGTTACTGTTAAAACAAACTAATTCAACATGTGACAGCTGTATCTATACTATGAAGTTGGAATAAATTTTCTCACATAACAACAAAGCAGATATCAAACATGATGTCAGCACACACACTTCACCACTTGCACATTAACAAGCTCAGAACACATAAACTCACATACTCGGAGGTACTCACGAGAAGCCTACCTAAAGATCAGACACCTCCCAAGTGCAAATCTATTACACACACTGCAGACCCAATATAATCCACTACACATAATATACACAACAGTACTTCATCCAAAAAGCCCTTAAGGCAAAATTCCTCAAAACCAAATGTCTTGATTATAAGTGACTCCATAGTGAGACACACACATATTCCTGTCACCAGGCTGAACAAGGAGAAGGTCACAGTCAGCTGCCTCTCAGGTTCTGGGGTCCATCAGATCATGCACACACTCAAGTCTCTCAGCAACAAGTACTGTTATGACTCTGTCATAGTCCATGTTGCAGTGACTGAATGGAGATGTACCTCCCTGTACTATATGAAAAAAAATGTGACTGAGCTCTCACATTATCTGTCCCAGGCAGGTATGTCCCTAGCCCTAAGCAGCATTCCACCTTCACCCAGGATAATGCCTTAGTATAAATAAAACATGATTGACTTCAACAATTGGCTTAGCTTCTATTGTCAGTCCAGGGGGATCCAGTATCTATCAGCCTGGCAAAATATGGTTGAAAGACCACTCTGCTTTGCCAGAGATGGTCATCACCTGTCACCTCTTGGCTTTCGGTTACGGGCAAAGGTACCTACCTCCTGCATAGAGGCCTTTTTAGACCATAATAGAACAACAAAATTCCCAATATAAAAGATTCCACTAGAAACAAACTGTAGGTCATACTGTTTAATGCAAGGAGTGTATGTCAGAAACTGCACTCATTGGAAGCACTCCTTACCTTGGAAGATGCCCATGTCTATACAGTCATACAGACATGGTTCTAGGCTGCAGAGAGGTCCTTGACCATGCAAGGCTACGATGGCTTACACATGGTCAGACATCAAAACAAGCATGAATGAACTAAAGGCAGAGGTGTATGCATCTTCATTAAAGCCAAATACAGTTCAAGACTGGTCAAACAGTATGACTCTGTAGTGCTACTCCAAGTCCAACTAACTGTAGGTAAAACCCCTTTCCATATCATTCTTAGCTATAGGTCCCCCACCATGAACCACAAGAACCACTCTGCCTTGCTGGACCTAAAGTCACTCACTATACAGCTAAACACATTGGTCATGTGTGATTTCAACTATCCTTGCATCAATCAGGAGCCATATATGAGCACAAACACACTCACCCTAAGGTTCCTGGACTTTGTTAATACACATGCTCTGTAACAGATAGTCTGCACCCCCACAAGGGACATGAATGTCCTAGACTTAGTACTCACCAATAAAGGGGGTTTCTGCACTCACTAGCCCTTGTGTGTTTCCCCCCAGTCATGTCAGATCCGAATTCAGCATCATTCGAATTAACAATCATACCTGACACTCTCTCAAGAGCAGAAAAGATGAAACATTTCTCCAAAGCAAACCATAGTCTCCTAAGAGATGTCATAAATAGTTGCAAACCCCCTGCTACCACTGTCAACAATGACTGCTATACAGAGGTGTACACAAATGGCCTGTATAAACACCTATACAAATGTATAGAGTCGGCTGAACTTGACTGGAACATTACAAGGTCCTCACAGAAAAACAAGCCACCATGGTGGGCATCAACCATAAATATGTTATATGTATATATATATATATGTATGTTTTATATATATATATATATATATGTTATATAGAAGAAAGCAATGTCTAAGAATAAGAGGGAACTGACTCAGCAGAGGAAAGACACCTTCCACAGCTTGAACAAGCACATTAGCTATCTTGTAAAGTCCTCTAAGCCAAGTATGATGCTGAACTAGCATCCCTAGCTAAAGATAATCAGGAGGCATTATTTAGCTGCATCAGAAATCTAAAAGGGTAGGGCTAGCTTTGTGCAGAACTAGTAGTGGATGGGACCACTCATACTGACCCTAAGGACATCGCCAACCTGCTACTGACAGATTTGGGCCAAACTTCCCCCTCCCTGTCCCCACCAGACATACCCCAAAGCATACCTGTTACCAGTCCTCTACCTTGTATCTCCAAAGAGCAGTTCATAACTGCACTCTCCATGGCTTGTATGGACGGGATAACATCCCAGGCTGCCTACTAAATGGTCTGAAAGAGGACCTAATGCAACCAGTTGTCAACCACTGTTAATACTGACTTTGTCACAGCAGAGTAGAACACAGCAGCAGTAATTCCCTTGCACAAAAAGGGTCCATCAACTCACCCTGGGAGCTATAGACTCATAAGCCTAACCAGCCTTATCTGCCAGGCCATGGAGAGAATAATCACAGACCTTATCAACAAATACATAGGTGACCTTCAAATTCTTGACCCAACACAATTTGGCTTTGTTAAGGGTAAATCATGCTTATTAAAACCTGGTGGACATCTTTCAGAATGTCACCAAAAACCTGGATGAAGGCAAAATACAACATACAGCCTATCTTGACTTAGCCAAGGCTTTTGACACAATCTCCAACTCAGGCATCATTGATAAATTCACACAGCTGAGAACAAACGTACTCAGAAAGATAGATGTGATAACAGCAATGTGCAGTATTACAATGGTTCAGGATTTATTATGAACTGTCACAAATACTGCATGTAAAATATCAGCACAAACAGAAAAACTTAGAAGATACACAGATAAAGATAAAGGAAAAGTACAAAGTAAGCAATTTGTTGATGACCCAAAAAAGTTTTATAGAGAATTGAGAAACAAGGTGAAAGGAATTGAAATGCCACCAAAAAAAAGAAGACATAGAAACAATCTGGAGAAGTATTTATGAAGATCCTGTGGAACATAACAAAAATGCTAAATGGATAGAAGAAGTAAAAGAAAGAATAAGAAGTTCAAAGGTACAGGATATGAAATGGGATGAAGTAACAGCCAGAGAGATTGAAACAAAGTTATTATACCATGACCCCCCCAAAACGTGCACGTTGATTGGCCAGCGTGCACATTGTAAATCGAGTTATACTAATGGAAAAAGGTCCGACTTTTCCATTAGTATAACTCTACTTTTAAAACACTGTCTTGCTATGTTAAATGGGTTTAACAAAGCAAGACAGCTTTAAAATAAGCAACGGAGATCTCTGTTACTTATTTTAAAGCTGTCTCGCTATGCTAAACCCATTTAACATAGCAGACAGAGTTTAAAAAAAGCAATGTAGAAATCAAGATCTCCATTGCTTTTTTTACTGTTTCGCTATGTTAAATGGGTTTAACATAGCGAGACAGTTTTAAAATAAGCAACGGAGGTTAAACCCATTTAACATAGCGAAAACAGTAAAAAAAAAGCAACGGAGATCTTGCTTTCTCCGTTGCTTTTGCTCAACTCTGATGTACTGCGCGGTAGCAGTACATCAGAACTGCTGGATGCCAGACATCTGTGGAAGGGCAGTAAACAGGCATTATACTATGCCATTATTTAAGAAAGTAATAGTTTCTTTTCTTAAATAATGTCATATAATAGCAATAACCACTTCTGGGTAATGCTGTATTTACACGGTTGGGACCAAACCACGCCAACCGTGGTAATCAGCATTACCTCACCCAGGCGTCGGTGTGCTAAGAAAAGCCTCTAACTGTAAAACCCCATGCCCAGATGCAGTACCTAACTTCTGGTTAAAAGTATTAACATCTTTACACAAAGATTTAGCCATGAGTAAAAACTATTTATATGCGCACCCTGAAAAACCACAAACCTGGCTAACAACAGGAAAAACAGTCTTCCTACTTAAGAGTGAACCTGCAAGCTACCCTAAAAATTATAGACCAATAGCTTGACTTCCGGCAGCGTATAAATTATACAATTATGGAAGTGATGCTGACAGAGTCTATAGTCATTTAGAAGAAAATTCAATTATGGCAATAGAACAAAAGGGCAATAAAAGAAAGTCATATGGAACAAAGGATCATTTGTGGTTAAATAAAGTCATAGTGTCGAACTTCTCTGAAGTCAAGACTAATGTGGAAGGCCTCTGGATGACAAAGTTTGCTGATGACTGTAAGCTGGGGGCAATCATTGAATTCCCCAATGATGGGTCTATATTATAAAGTCAAACAAGTAAAATGTCGACTTACCTTTAATCGACCCTTATTTGTCGAAACTGCACAACATCGAACGGCCAAATCACCAATTTCTTTCTAAGGGAAAGAAATCGGTAGCCCAACCATGCACACCACATTAAAACAAACACTGTAAAAGTGGGGGGCTTCACCCCCCACACCCCCTGATATGGGGATGCTGTGCCCCCCATACACCCCCTAACTAAATATACTAACTCCAAGTTCACACTACAGTCAAGAAAAGGGCAGATTTAAAAAAATGGCCAACTGATTTCTTTCCCTTAGAAAGAAATCGATTTGGCCATTCGATGATCTGCACCTTCAACAAATACAGGTCAACTAAAGGTAAGTTGACATTCTGCTTCTTTGCATAAATGATATAGACCCCCAATGACATAGATATCCTTTAGGAGGGTCTACATCAGACAAATGATTGGTGCCAGAACCATAGCCTAAAACTAAATGCAAAATAAATGCATTATCATACCCTTTTGGAGGTCAAATACTCCTGAAAATTAGATTAGTAGCACCGCCCCTAAAAGTAGACTCAAAGGTGAAAGATCTAAGTACACAGACAGATATACCCAGTGGTGAGGAAGTCCTTTTATATGCCACAACTTATAAGTAAAAATATGGCATCCAGATCCAAGGAAATTATTTTCCCACTGTACTCAGCCCTCATTAAAACAATTATCAAGCACAATGCACCATTTGGCATGTATTTGACTGGGCACTTACAGCAGCTGGAGTGATGTCAGAAGTTCCTCATAAAGAAAATACAGGGTGTAAACAACATGAACTATGTGAATAGACTAAAAGCTCTATTACTTTCCTCTGTCTCCTACCAACTATTAAGTGTTGACCTATGCCTGACCTGCAAGGCACTCACAAATCTAGCCCTGATGGAGCTGCTACACATGTGCAAGTCAATCAGCATAGGGTCACCTGATCTGGGGATCTAAACTTAGCCAGTGACTCAAGCAAAACATGCTGGAGAGACAGATATGTGTCTCAGAGATTGCCCCTTCTGTGAAGCAGCCTTCCTATTCACATTAAGCAGAGCCCTTTTCCTGGCCCTCTTCATAAGCAGTTTGGATCAGTGGATGGGGAATCACAAATTCACACCTGGGGTAGTGCCTATGTACCTTATGGACAGGGGCAATCTGTAGGATACTCAATGCACAGGCACAGATTTGTCCCATCCTCTTGCCTTTAGGGTCATATATTGGATAGAATTAGGTTAGATTCGCTAGACATGTATGGACCTTTAAATCATTAGCCTAGTAATCTCCAATGAACCTATAAACCTATGAACAAGATCTAGAGCATTCCTGTACAACAGCATTCATAACCGAGTTAAATAACATGCCACTAAAAGAGCAGCCTTGTTTGATATCTCACCAAATTTAAATTTTATTACCACGGTGACCATTTATTAAAGCCCTAACCCAGAAATTTTCAAAAAAACTGCATAGAACATGCAAAATCTTTGTAAAAAATACCACAAGATTTCAATATATCCCACAAACTTTTATGTGAAATTGTATCAAAAGCTTTCTGAACATCACATGAAATAAGCAGGCTTTCTTTGAGTTATACTATCAGTGACTTCAAATAACACTATTAGCATTGCCCTACTCAATTTCCCCTTTACTTCTGAATGACCTGTATGATTAAAAAAAAAAAAGAGAGAGAAAACACAACATAGTTTAACAAAGTATTTCACAGAAAATCTTATTGTCTGTTTTTATTAAAATAATGGGCTTCTAATTTTTAATATATTCTTTGTGCCCTTTCTTTATAAATATAAATCTCATAACACGGTCACAGACAGACTCACTATATCTGTATATAACCATTCATTTAATACATTGAGAAAAATAAGTTTCTGTGTCTCAAGACATATTTTTATAGAACCCATAGGTAATGTCATCTATACCTTCAGTGAATAAGCAGAAAGGTCATGCAAAACAGAAGTTAATTCTGACAAAGATATGTGACCACCTAATACCTTAAAGTCTTCTGAAAAAAAATTAGGGAAATTCTATTGTGTTACAACAATGACACAGGGGAAAACAAAGTTTAAACATATAGCTCCACTGTCAACATTATTTCAGATTGGGCGGTGGCCATAACACCTTCAGTATTAAGCAAACATTGCATTAATTCAGAATCTTTTTTTAGCTTCTTATTAGAAAAGGAAACACTTCTTGTTTATAACTTGAAATAACGCATCATTGCTTTGCTAAAAGAATATGTATTCTAGCAGTAACCATTTCTAAAACTGTCACTTTCTAAGTAAACATCTGAGTCTACAGATAGTAAGGAAGCCTCATAATTTTTCCAAGTAAGGAAATACTTATTCATTTTTACTGAGAAGTTGCTTTTCTGCAGAACAAAATATACCCTGGGGTTCAGAACAATCGTGCAGGCCTCACACTAAGCCTACATGATGTAAGCAGATTAGCAAGATGAGCAGCACTGCTCTTTGAATATGCATCCTGCTCATTGCACTTGCATGTTCATAAGCACATTCAAAATCAGCTTCAATTTCACCAGCTTACTATTGCCCATAAGACCCTTTACCAACCTACCAATGCTCCAATACTCTCTAGCCTTATTACCCCATACAAAAGTCTTAAAAACTTACGCTCATCAAATAAATTACTTGTTTGCACAAGTAAATCCAACAACTTTGCAGGAGACTCTCTGTTCTCTAACAGTGTTGGGAAAAACTGGAACCTACTCCCCAGTGAACTTTTATCACTGTCTTCAATAACACTTTTCAAATATAAACTGAAACTATACCTCATAACACATTGGTTATGCCCCTGTACTAATCATTTGTTACATTATTGTACTGCACCAACATTTTTGTAATTGTGTTTTTGGAGCTTATCTCCCCGGGCCTCTACTGAAAATGGATATGTATCCAGTTTGACTAGCCCAGTCAACAAATGTAAAATAAATAAATAAAATACATTTTCATGACCAGCTGAAGTGTTGGCGGCCATGAAAAGGTACAGGGAAGTGACAGCACCCAATGTAAACAAAAAGGCTTATCTGTACGTAAGCCTATTACACATGCATGTTTGGACAACTTATATGAAGTAAAGGGCAAATTAATTAAAACAATTAAGATGCAGGGGAAATTAAATGGGGAGAATAATCACAGGATACAATGGTATTAGTATGAAATAAGTAAGAAGAGAATGTAAATGGAGAAAATGTTTTCAGATAATGCAATCAAATGTGCTTATGACACAAAAAAACATTGTAAACATAAATACTTCCATATTGATGTAATAATAATTAATCCTGTTGACAATTCTTGATCCAAGCGCATAACTGAAAATGGACATGATATCAAAGGATGTGAGAAGGGCACAAAACAACATTGTAACAAAGGGGATTAAATGTGATATTAATGTTAATAACATGCTGAGCTGAGATAGTTAGCAAGGACATTAGATATTACATTGAAACACGTATTAGATAAGCAAGTAATATAACACGCAAAATACACAAGTGACAAATGATAACACAGATCTCATGACATGTCATTAGTTCAAGGTTTCCATTTGTAAGTGAATCATATTTGGTACATGATTATACTAGGTATGATCATGAAAAAATTACAGCAAACACTGCAACAAAAGCATGTAAACAACACAAACATACAATAAAGTATCCTAACACATGCCCGATCAGAGTTTATAATAATCTTGCATCATACCATACTGCAAGAAATGTTATATAAGCCCTCATGTCTTATAAAGCTCTACAGTGTGAAGAAAAGAATTACAGTAATAAATAAATGTTTGAATGAATACATGCAATATAGATCATTATGATCATTATATGCAATTGCATGCAAATGCACGTATTTATGCCAAAAAGTTGAAAGGGATAGAAATAATCAAAAAATGGCCAATAAAATTGCAATTTCAGAGCTGGAAACCACTTCTCTAATATTAGATAGGCAGTACAATACTCCCACTCTCACTGGTAAGCAGTAGGACCTCCCTCTACCACAGCAAGGTCTGGATAGCTCTGAACACTGAAACTAAAGTCCTAAAACCAGCAAAGCCTGAAAACTGGACTATTCTAGTTAGAAAAGGTGGAAAATTAGCAAACAAGATGGAATTTTTTTTTTTTTTTGGTTAAATCAGGCTAAACAATGCAGTTATACAGTAAGTAAGCACAGACAGGCTAATGCACTTAAGTATATAGCCCAGAACAGTAAACTCAATTAAAACTTTGCAAAATTAGAAATTAGAAAATTTAAACTTTTTAAGTAAAGCAAGGAAAGTGCACAACTGGAAAACGACTTGCAGGCAGAAATACAGTAAAATAAGAAGCTAGTCTATTTTTTAAGCTTTCTGACAAGTGCAGGTTATAATAACAACCAAAATCAGCAAAAATTAGAAAATTCAGCAAAAAGTACTTGCAGTTAGCACAAAAAGTCCCTCTTTCTCATTTCTGGTGCTGTAGTAGTCTGTAGGGCACCCAAATAGGATCTGCTGATCTAAAACAACCTCAAACACATTCAAACACGAGTAGTTATGCCAGAAAGTTGAAAGGGATAGAAATCATCCCAAAATGGCCAATAAAATTGCAATTTCAGAGCTGGAAACCCCTGCTCTAGTGTCAGATAAACAGTACAATGCTCCCACTCTCACTGGTAAGCAGTAGGACCTCCATCTACCACAGCAAGGTCTGGATAGCTCTGAAGACTGAAACTAAAGTCCTGAAACCAGCAAA
>NC_056741.1:1066928409-1066956233 GCF_019279795.1 Protopterus annectens | reverse complement strand
CTGAATTCCACAGAATGAATGGACATGCTCCACTGCAGAAACCCCAAGTCCAGCAGAGACACCACAGTGAGATATCTGAACTTCCACACATAGATAAATAGGATGTGCTGGAGGGACACATCCATAACCCAGAGGCTTCCTACACTCTGGAACAGAATCACAGTCCATGATAGGCTGAGCTCCACACTCATACTCAACAAGAGAAATCTGATGAAGTGCATGGGAGATAGTAGGTGTACACTGGGGGCCATCCCTGTGTCACATCTAGTAAAGTAAACCCTACATGGGCATAATATGCACATTGCAAGGGGTGTCAAAACTCGCACACAGTCTGTCCATGCTCAAACAAGGCCAGGGCAGATAGCCTAGTATGAACCTATGAACCTATGATGATACAAATTGTGCAGGACACAAAGGATTATCACATAGCTGTCCTACCTGATGGTAGGAACCATGGTGATAATCCACAGATATGCTCTGCAGCACACTAATATCACAAACAATACACCAAACCCACACACATTGCCAACATCCTACCCAACAGATTATTTGCAAACTCCCCACCAGCACCTAACTGCCAAATATCTATCCCAGCAGAGTGCTGGCCCCTGACATTGCAGATGCTGAGGTAACAGCCAGCATCTACAAAGCACAGCACACAGCATCAATGGTACCAGATGGTGTCCTGGGTTGTGTCCAACAAGTACTGTAAGAAGAATGGAACACCACATAGCAGTACTGTGCACTATCAGTCCTATCACAGGATATGTACCCAAAGAGCAGTGTACAGCAACAGTGGTCCCTCACCACAAACGGGGTGCCTGAATGGATACTGCAAACTATCACCCCTCAACCCCGACTATCTAGGTTGGCAAAGTAATGGAGAGGATGATCATGGATCCCAGGAATAACGAGATTAGGTACCTACAGACATTGGACCCTACCCAGTGTGGCTGTCATAGGGCAGATCCTGCCCCTTACACATGTCTGACTCATGTGAAACATGCATCAAGGCCATTGATGTGGGGAATAAGGATCAGACAGCCTATCTGGACCTTGCTAAACCCTTCTGTACAATACCCTAGTTGGCAGTACAGATAAGCTCACCAGCCTAACTATAAACCCCTATGCAAGTAGATGGGTTGCAAATCAGCTCAAGGACAGAACTGACCTGGTCAAACATGTTGCAGACATGTCAGACTGCAAACCAGGTACAACTGGCATCCCACAAGGCATGGTCCTGGGACCTCTCTTGTATGCTATATATGTCACATAGGTACAGGCCAACATGGAAGGACTCTGTCTGAACAGGTTCGCAGAGGACTACAAACTTCCCACCATATCGGACCCTCCAGCTTACACAAGCAACCTACAAAAGGCACACATAGAAACAGACAAGTGGTGCCACAGCCATGTCAACAAGCTAAATGCAGAATAGTGTATAGTCATCCCCTCTGGAAGCACAGTACATGGCCAGAAATTACCACATAGGTGTTAACCCAGTAAGTACATCAGGAGCAATAAGAGACCTGGGGACACAAGGTGATAGACATCCTGCATGTGACAACCATGTGTCTGTAGTGGTTACTGAAACATACCATATACGCACCTAATCATGAAGCTCGGCTTGGGTAGGTCAATGTGCCTCTCCAGTCATCCATCAGCAGCCTCACAATTGTGTACAATGGCCCTTCAGGGATGTACCTTAGCAGACACCTGCATAACTGGAAAGACCCCACAAATACCCCACCAGGAGGATCGCAGAGCTGTAACAGATGCCATGTGTCACCTGATTAAACAAACTGCAGCTCCACACAGTGCCATACCACCTGGCTGGAGGTGAACTGTGTCTGATGTATAAAGCCATGACCAAGCTGGTATCAATGGACATTTGGCACCATGTAAAATCTGAATGCTGGTGACCTATGCAGCTGACAGGCCTGAACCCCAGCACAGACATAAACAGGACATGCTGTACAGATTGGTCCATAACCAAGAAGCTCACTCCACTCACGACTAAACTCCCAGTACAGGCTATCCAGGGAGTCCCTCATTGACTGCCATCCAGAGGAATCATGATGACTGGATGGGAGATGGTAGGTGTACCCTGGATATCACCTGTATGTCACGGGTAGACAGAGGCACAACACACTAACCTTGACATATGTCATGGCAAACACCAGTAAATGTGTGTTGAAGGACAAACACTCTCTGACTAGCATTACAAATGGACTAGGGCACATGGCCATTGTTTGTCACTGTCCACACAAGTTGTGGAATACATTAACAATGTCGGACAATCATGTACTATGCTGTCCATATCTGAACAAAATGCAACATGGTCATATCTGCACAACTGGCCCTCAACCAGTCTGGTGTGCTCACTATAAACATTACAAGCAGTGATAGGACTGAAACAGATGATACTGTCCACCACAGTGAAAGTACTGCACCAGTACACTATACGACAATACACTGTTTGGTCAGTATGAAAGGATGTTGACAACTGTATGCAAACTATCCCATGGTGACCCTGCAGGCACAGCATAATGCCTGTTAGGTTCAGACACAAAGCAGTTGGGCAGTAAGAACACAACCTGATGTCCAGCACTCAACTGTACATGTGAAATATAGATGGTGTCCACACACAAACACAAATGTGGTGGACCACAGATCCCAACATAAAGAAAGGTCACACTGGGCATGCTCGCACACTTAGATAAATGAGACGTGTCAGTCAAGAAGCCACAGAAACTGTGAACTGGGAATGCTCACACACTTAGGCCATGTCACAGTTCAGCAGTTGCACACACATATCTGGCATTTGTATGTGTTAACACAGGAACCTCCCACAATACAGAAATCTGCCCAGTGCACACAGTCAAATTACAACAGAGACATAAGTACAGTACTGGATCCCACTCATATGCAAACATCTTCCACAGTACACAAGTCGTTCATAGAGATAGGGAAAGCTATGGCAATAAAGACCCACAAACAGTATATGAGCAACAGATACTTGCATCTGACAGGTAAACATATGGCCATAGAGTGCAATACTAGGCTGTTGTCCCTAGGGAATACAGACGGCTATCCACAGTGTATTTGGCGTATGCCTTCGCAGTACAGTAGGCCACTGTGCCTGTGCAAAGTTAATGCATAGATATGCTCTCCCCTGTACTGATGGATAGTAACAGATGTACATACCTCTTCATACATAATGATGTCAGCACACTATACATATGTCAGGAGCAGAAATGATACCCAGTAATTTGAATAGTGCGCTCTGCTACTGCATCACTCACAAGTGTCATAACATAGTTAGGTAGGGGGTTGAATCCTGCAAGTGCTCAGTGTGTGTGTGATTGTGTGGGGGGAGTAGTGAGTGTGCAATTCTATGTGTAAGAGAAATGTCCCTTTTGGCAACTATTACTACACAACACATGCTGCATATTCCACTGTCTAAACACTGATGATGTCAGCACCCTATAAGTACAGCAGGAGAAAGCAATCCTCCCAGTAATGCAAATAGCGCGCTCTGCTACTGCGTCTCTCACAAGTGTCATAACATAGTTAGGTAGGGGTTTGAATCTTGCAAGTGCTCAGTATGTGTGTGACTGTGTGGGGGGGAGTAGTGTGTGTGCAATTCTATGTGTAATAAAAATGACCCTTTTGGCAACTATTACTACACAACACATGCTGCATATTCCACTGTCTAAACACTGATGATGTCAGCACCCTATGAGTACAGCAGGAGAAAGCAATCTTCCCAGTAATATAAATAGCACACTCTGCTACTGCGTCTCTCACAAGTGACCTAACATAGTTAGGTAGTGGTTTGTATCCTACAAACACCATGTGTATTTTTGTCACACAGTTTGTCCATGTGTGTGGGGTGTTGTTCCCAATATTGCACGACATACATTATATCAGTAATGTCAATGCACACATGATGTATGTGTGTGCCACCTACACATATGTACCTGTGAACTGCAATAGTTCCCATGTCCGAAGTCTGCCTCATGTGAATACATGGAATATGCATTAGACAACTGTATGACTGTGGTGTTCTGTGCAGGGACTGCATGTGGTATGTGAATATACAGTGTGGGTTGTAGATGGTGTCATCCCACCAGCGAGGGATACATGACTGGTCTGGAGCATATAGTCCACATGTTGGTGATGAACAGGTGCAGCATGTTGTCACCTCTTGTGAGAGTGGTAACAAGTTCTTCCATAACAATGCAGGGAATGAATGCTAAGAACCCTTCAGATAGGGTCTTGGAGCTAGAGTAATGCTCACACTCTATGTTTGGGTAGTCGCAGTCCACCCATATAATGGTGTTTGTAGAGACCGTCATATTCCCAGTGTTGTCAGGAAGGCCAAGTGGGTTTCCTGGGTATGGGAGGGTGCTGTGTGCCAGGCTATGAACCTGAAGGCAGTCTAACCCACTGTTAGTTGCACATGGATAGGCTCTGATGCTTTGTGCTGTGCCACCAACCTGGGGGTCTGTGTATCAGAGGTGCCTTTGGATACATCCCCCCTGTTCTGGTTTGGTGCATGTGTAGGGGACGACAAGCATGGTATGAGGTATGACCTGGCAGTGATGGTGTGCACCTGGGAGCCTTGTACCAGGAGTCTGTTACTGCATGGATATTGCTGTACCCCATGATAAGGACAGTTTCCACTGCATGCATCTTGAGGTTTACACTGCTGCTGTTGAGTAGCATTTCTATTAGTGTCCTATCCTGTGTGATACCTGTGTAGGTGGCTATGTAATGTCAGCCTTGCATACAAAGGCACTATGTGTGTAGCAACAGCCTCTGCCAATATACAATGGCCCATGGGTGACAGGTGCAAGCTGTCCCAAGCAAAGCAATGTGGCTTGACCAGCATGTAATCCCACACTGACAGGCATTGGATCCCCTTTCAATGTCACCGAAACATACGTTAATTGCAGAAACTGATCATCCTGTCTACATATTGTGGCAGCATTTTTGGTGATGGTAAGATGCTGCTCAAGGTCAGGGTCATACCAGCCTGTGCCACAAGCTCAGACAGCCCCTCTATGTCCCCTAACATGTAGTCCAGGGAGGTGCGTCAGAGGTCATACACACTGGCACAGACAATGACTGAGTCATACTTCTACATGCCTTGGAGTGACCGGTATGCTTGTGTTATGTGGTGGATCATAGTGCTCGAAGGGCATCTCAGCATGACCTTCACCTTGTTCAGCCTGGTGAGCAGGACCTCAGTGTACCTGATGATAGAGGTACCTCATACAACTGTAGCAAGTATGTTGTCAAGCCATATGGCCTGTGACTGTTTGGCACACAGGCTTTGTGAGCTATGTGTTGCACGTGCTCTGCTCTGGCTTAACGTTTGCTTGTGTGTCTGCTTTGCAGGTGTCAGCTGCTCAGGCAGGATGCTATTCTGAGAGTCCAATAATGTACCTGTGTGTTTCTGTGTTTGGATTGCGGTTGTGGCAGGTCTATGGGAGACTGGTACTGTATTCACTGTAGTATCCCACTCCACCTGACAGGGTATGCCAGTACTGAGTTAAGAGAGCTTAGCCCCCAGTTTGGCTATGTGGTTGCATCTCTCACATGTGTTGTAAGTGTATGGGAAGGGGAGAGGGTTGGCTGTGTACATGAGGCAGCTGTAACATTGCCACATGACTCACAGATTCACCAACTGGACCAGAGATTAGATTGACAAGTGACCTTTGCACATGCTACCATAGCATTGTAAATCCCATACTAAGTAACAACACATAGAGCCAGTGGGGAACGAGGTACTCAAGGTGAGTATGTGAGGGTGTAGTGCTCCTGATTTGTTAGTGCTGGCATATATGAATGCTGTCTTGAGCAAATGCGAGGTAAGTCATATGCAATGTGTTACAGGCAATCTACATGCAAACAGGACAAATAGTGACGTTCTGCCAAGTGAGACATGGACATCAGTACAGTAAGCAATACAGATGTCACTAGGGATCCACAGAGGCACTGTAAATCTGCACTGCAGGTGGAATCAGTGTTTCAGGAGCATAACAAGCAAACATCATACAAACACAAAAGTGCAGTAAGTCACAAAACCAAGAAGTACGATAATTCCACAGAAAAGACCACCAACCAACGAAATATCCTGAAAAATGTCTTTAATAGATGTGACAACAATAAAAACGAATAGCAATCCAATTCAAAACGAGTGCTTTCGCCTGGTTAATACCAGGCTTTATCAAGATGCGTATAGACCACGTACCTTCGTAATGTTGAATAACTGGCCTGATACCCAAGTGCTCATACCTGTAATAATGCACATGTCAAATAACAGACAATGAGCCCTCACTCATCAGTTTCAGACTTAGTATGATGGATGCTACCTGTCCTGGCACCACACTATCCTTGACATGTATGGAGACTCTCCCTCCTGTCATAGTTAGTTCTGTGTTTTGTTGCTGTCATGCATGGTATGAGGTGTGACCTTGTAGTGCTAGTGTGCTCTTGTCAGCCTTGAACCTGTTGTGTAGTACTGCACAGATATCAACATCCTCAAACATCCTCATTGCAGAGTCGAGTGTGGACAGCATGCAACTCGCAGTTGACATGACCATCAATGAGTATCAATATGTACATTGTTGTATCCCCTGTGCTACCTATGTAGGTGGCCATCTCTTGACAGCCTCACCACCAGTATGCAAAGATGCGCAGACAGTACTCTATGGTAATTACTATGGGTGTACAAAACAATACAATGACATTCATACTGTAACTGCATCAGGCATGCTGGTATATACCCACAATGATATCATTACACTGTACTGTTGTCAACATCATACTATTACAATACTTCTATGTAGTCACCCTGTGCATCAGCACCATGTTAACCTGTTCCTGCACCGATGTTACAGATTGCAGGAGGTGGCACAGCTTCATCATATGCACAGGGTGTGTACCTGGTATGCCTGAGTTTGCCACGGATACAACCAATTGACATGTCTGTGTGTGTGTGTTGGTGAGGGACAGCAGTACAAGATGGGGCAATGTTGATGCAGTGTATGCGGTAGCCCTAGGTGTTATCACTTTACATGTCTGTATGCATGTACACAGTCCCACCTCATGGCTGCCATATACAGGTGTTTGTGGACAGCCACAGACTGTTCCTGCCAGGTCATACAGATCACTGTCTGTGGCCATGGACACGGTACCTGTGCCTGGCAGGGGTGCTACGGACCATATCAGGTACTAAGCCAGACTGGGTACTGTCATCAGAAGTAGGTGGTTGGTGACTGGAGACAGGTCCCTGTTGGGACTGTCCAGCGCCATGTGCATGTGGTCTCCTGGGGCGGTCTGATGACAGCACAGACCCAGCATTGCTGGGGCTGCTGCTGGCACTATGTAAGCGGCCGCTGGCCTGTTGTCATCCGCGATGGCTGCCAGCTGCTGCTGTTGCTGGCATACGGCCACATCGACGCCTCAACCATCCACCATTGCCCTGGCTCTTGGACATGTAGTTGTGGAACAGATCTAATGTGTCCCCCCAACATCTGTCAATGACCTCGGTGAAGTTACAGATGGCAGCCGCAACATCACGCATACTGTCACTCATAGCTGTGCGACATGCTCTCAGCTCCCTCAGACCCTGTCTGGTGTACCGTTCCATACATGACTGTGCCTGCATTACAGCCCGAAACATAGCTGAGGTTGAAAGACCTCTGTGGGCACGTCTGACAGGGGCAGTATGCCCACAGATGCTCCCACGAGAACCCCTGGATGTCTGCCTGTGTGGTACCATGTCAGGACCCTGGCCATGGCTGCTGTGTGGGGATGCATGTGCCACCGATACCACATTACCCTGGTCAATGCCCACTGTATCCTGTCCATCACCTAGGGACATTGGTGACAAAGGATGTATTGGCAGGATGACTGTGCGCATTGATGGGGTCGACAGCTGTGTAATGTCAATTGGCTGCCCAATGACGGACCCTGGCACACCTACCTGTGCCATTGCACAGGTATCATCATTATCACTATCCACAGCAGCTGATTCAGGTTCCCTGCTGCACAACACCAGAGCAGCACCAGAACCTGTGGGAGTAAGACAGGAAACACAGTTTACAATGTGTACACAATGTCACCACTGATACACACATGCACACATGGGCACATGCACATATGCACACATGCACACACGGGCACATGCACACATGGGCACATGCACACATGCACACATGGGCACATGCACACATGAGCACATGGGCACATGCACACATGCACATATGGGCACATGCACACATGCACACATGCACACACCTCAGTATATGAGATATCAACACACAGACAAAAACACACCTGCAATCAAACACATAGCACTACTGCTTCAGCCTATTATTACTGTTAGTATCAAGAGTATTGAAGGTAATGGTATTACACACTCACCAGCATGGATAGGCTGCCTTGCTGTTACACCAGAGAGACCTGCAGAAAAGAGACATTTATTGTCAGTGGGCACAACTGTGCCATTGATACTGTGGGTATGATACAGTTCAGTAGTGCAACAGTTAGCTTCCACAGGTCTACTGCTGATATTGAGAATATCACTCTTGCACAATAATTACCAAGATTACAGCTACAAAACGAGGACACACCTCACACATGCATAACCTAACAGTGTACAGAACGGTCAACTATACACATGGCATGTTACCTGCACGCTTCGTGTCCTGCTGCCGGGTGGCTCCAGCCTCCATCATTACACATGTATGCTGTTGCTGTTGGGCTGCAGCCACAACACTTAGGAGTAGTCCCTCCAGTCTGGTGAGGGGGGTGGGTGTCTAGACACCCCACCACCTGTGGCAAGCTGCTGCCTGTGGATATCTGACGCACGGTGACGGACATTTCTAATTAAATCACTGCAGTGATGGCGTACCTGCTCATATGTCCAGTTATGTGTGCCTATGTCATTTACCCGACAGACCAGGTCTTGCCACAGTGCAGCCTTCTCCTGCTGTTCTAGCTGGTGCGGGAAAAGAGTATTGCGAAATCCCGCACCAGGCTCTGGTGTATCTCTTCATTCTCTGCAGTGGAGTACACGGGGTTCCGCTGGTGAACCATAGCCCTGAAAAGGAGAAGGAAAATATGTCAGCAATATCTGTCAGCAAACTATGGCACACATAATACACATAATACTTGACTGTAGTGATGTAACTTAACCACCATATATAGCATCTGTCTGTCTATTGGGGGATACACATGTAAATGACCAGATATCAGTGCTCATCCGACAACTGTGCAACAGTACCTGGCACACTCCATACGACAGACTAGTATACTGCAGCAGTCAGCACACTGGTTTAGGTACAATGCACAACCTCACACTGGGGGTTTGTATCAAGGTACTGTATGGGGAACATTATCAGCCCATGCACTGTACACAATGCACGTTACATATTTCACTGGTAATGCACACTACTCTTACTTGCCATAACTCTACCTACACCACAGTGACATATAGGGTAACACAGCACTACATATGGCAATGTAGTATGTGTTGATCACAATACCTCACACATCTGTCTCTGGCCTCACACCAAGGACACACACTACCATGGCAGACAGACAGTCATGGTGAGCAATCACACCAGTACATAAGATGCACCCAGTCACTGGCACACTCATTCCACCTCACATATTTTGTTTGCAATGTGTTCATGGGTGTGCATTGTATCTTAGGTAGGTAGTGTGCTTTTGGCCCTGGGCCTACAGCAGCATACTGTTATGCTACCCTGCCCCTTGTAACACATGTGTTATGATCGTACCTGCTCCTTACAAACAGTTACACAGGGTGACTCATATGGCATATTACCTATCTGCATAACATTCAGCAGGGGTATGTCTGACATCTACTCATGGGGAACCTAGCTTCTTAATTCTGTGTGGTTTACTACAGGGTATGTCGTATCTGTGGGTAGGATCCTGTACCTCCACCATGTGCTCTGTACTGCAGTGACAAGGACGACAAACATAGGTTATTTGTGTTGTGGATGTTGGAGGTGTTACCATGATTGTTAGACAACTGTCATGGGTGTGACCGAACTATGTATATCCAGCAGTGGTAACCTCTATGTAGGTAGTCTGTGTGTGCTCTGTGGTCTTGTCAGTCACTCTGCATAGGTATTGTGTTTGAGTGCATTGACACAGTTACTTGCATATGTCTGTGTCCTTCTCCATATCTGTAGCTGTCATGGGAGGTACATACCGTGTAGGACATTGTGGGGTGTAGAGGGGTACAGTGACCTACATGTCCATAGCTGACACACCATGTCCGCTGACACATTCCATGTACAGGTATTACAGGACTAGTGTGCCACTGTGTATATCAATGGGGAGCCTATTGTACACTTGTTGCCCCTGTTCCCCCCTGACACATGCAGTGGTGGGCAGGAATGCACATATGTGGTGGTTACTGGTGTCAGTGTTTTTGAATGGGGTGTGGTACTCCAGTATCCACACTGGTATTCACTCCATGCCTTTGACACCAGGCACCTGTTGCAATACATCTGCACACATGTGCCTCACACAGTATATATATATATATATATATATATATATATATATATATATATATATATGTTTGTATATATGTATATAATATGTATATATATGGATGTATGGATGTAGATATACACATATAGATGTGGGGAGAGAGGGGGAGAGAGTGAGAGAGAGACAGAGGGAGAGTGAGAGTGAGAGGGGGTGGGACAAAGAGAGAGAGAGATAGTCATATACAGACATATCTGTTGGCAGTCAGATCTATCTGTATATGTATATGTATCTACATATATCTATATATGTATGTGTGTACTGCAGCAGTCAGCACACTGGTTCAGGTACAATGCACAACCTCACACTGGGGGTTTGTATCAAGGTACTGTATGGGGAACATTATCAGCCCATGCACTGTACACAATGCACGTTACATATTTCACTGGTAATGCACACTACTCTTACTTGCCATAACTCTACCTACACCACAGTGACATACAGGGTAACACAGCACTACATATGACAATGTAGTATGTGTTGATCACAATACCTCACACATCTGTCTCTGGCCTCACACCAAGGACACACACTACCATGGCAGACAGACAGTCATGGTGAGCAATCACACCAGTACATAAGATGCACCCAGTCACTGGCACACTCATTCCACCTCACATATTTCATTTGCAATGTGTTCATGGGTGTGCATTGTATCTTAGGTAGGTAGTGTGCTTTTGTCCCTGGGCCTACAGCAGCATACTGTTATGCTACCCTGCCCCTTGTGACACATGTGTTATGATCGTACCTGCTCCTTACAAACAGTTACACAGGGTGACTCATATGGCATATTACCTATCTGCATAACATTCAGCAGGGGTATGTCTGACATCTACTCATGGGGAGCCTTGCTTCTTAATTCTGTGTGGTTTACTACAGGGTATGTCGTATCTGTGGGTAGGGTCCTGTACCTCCACCATGTGCTCTGTACTGCAGTGACAAGGACGACAAACATAGGTTATTTGTGTTGTGGATGTTGGAGGTGTTACCATGATTGTTAGACAACTGTCATGGGTGTGACCGAACTATGTATATCCAGCAGTGGTAACCTCTATGTAGGTAGTCTGTGTGTGCTCTGTGGTCTTGTCAGTCACTCTGCATAGGTATTGTGTTTGAGTGCATTGACACAGTTACTTGCATATGTCTGTGTCCTTCTCCATATCTGTAGCTGTCATGGGAGGTACATACCGTGTAGGACATTGTGGGGTGTAGAGGGGTACAGTGACCTACATGTCCATAGCTGACACACCATGTCCGCTGACACATTCCATGTACAGGTATTACAGGACTAGTGTGCCACTGTGTATATCAATGGGGAGCCTATTGTACACTTGTTGCCCCTGTTCCCCCCTGACACATGCAGTGGTGGGCAGGAATGCACATATGTGGTGGTTACTGGTGTCAGTGTTTTTGAATGGGGTGTGGTACTCCAGTATCCACACTGGTATTCACTCCATGCCTTTGACACCAGGCACCTGTTGCAATACATCTGCACACATGTGCCTCACACAGTATATATATATATATATATATATATATATATATATATATATATATATATATATATATATATATATGTTTGTATATATGTATATAATATGTATATATATAGATGTAGATATACACATATAGATGTGGGGAGAGAGGGGGAGAGAGTGAGAGAGAGACAGAGGGAGAGTGAGAGTGAGAGGGGGTGGGACAAAGAGAGAGAGAGATAGTCATATACAGACATATCTGTTGGCAGTCAGATCTATCTGTATATGTATATGTATCTACATATATCTATATATGTATGTGTGTATTACATATATCTGTACATACATATTCTACCAATCTCGATGTCTGTGCAGTAAGTGAAACCTGGTTCAAGGCTCCTGAGAGCACACCAGCAGTACCAGGCTATACCTCGTATCATGCTTTTTGGCCCCAAAACTCGGGCCAAAACAAAAAGGGAGGGAGAGTGTCCATATTCATGAAGGACACCCACACCTCCAGGTTAGTGGCAACACATGAAGCATCAGAGACCATCCAGGTGCAAATAACTGTAGGCAAACCTGCTATACAACTGGTAGCATGTTACAGACCACCCTCCCAATCTCAGGAACCACAGTCAACCTTCCTGAAGACATTGGAGGATATGAATGTCCCACCACACACCATCATATTGGGAGACTTCAACTACCCTAACATACACTGGTGCATTATTCTAGCCCAAACACCCTAGCCCAAAGGTTCCCAGAATTCACTAAGTCAAATGCAATGGAACAGCTAGTCACCTCTCCCACAAGGGGAGATAATATACTAGACCTGATCATCACAAACATGGGGACAATGTGCTACACACCAGAAGTATACCCCTCACTAGTCACATCTGACCACAGACTAATCACCCTGGATATACATATCCCACCTTTCCCACAACACAAAAGACTACAGTGGGAAACCTCTCACATGCCGACTTTACACTTCTTAAAACTGAGTTGGTATCCTTTAAGCCCACTGGGCCAGTGGAAACCACATCCCACAATGCAGACTTCTTCACAAATGCTTTCTACGGACATCTCCAAGAATGCATGTATCATGCAATCCCAAATAAAACTAAGACCCTCTCCACCAAGGGTAGGTGTCCTGTATGGTGGACCCCAGCCATGAACAAATTGTATAACAACAGAAGATAGCTACTGCACGGCAGAGCAGAATTCCATAAAGATAAGGCATCTCTGATCAGCACTAGTAGAAAGATATGTTCTCTCATACAAACATGCAAGGCCAACAATGAGAGGGAAATCGCTATGAACACTACAGATAACCACAAGGCCTTCTTCTGCTATGTTAGACACCTGGGTGGAAACCCTGAGATATGTTCAGAGTTAGTTCACAGTGACAAAAGCTACACTGAACACACATATATTGCCAACATTCTGGCAGACAGGTTCAGTGCAGATTTCTCCTCTCCCTCACCTCCACATGAGGAATTACTTATCCCAGCTGACTGTAACCTCCCTGTCATCTCAGATGTCCAGCTGAGAACCGCCCTCAGCAAAGCTGTAAACACAGCATCAATGGGACCCGACGGTATCGCAGGTTGCATGCTACGTGAACTCCAAGAGGAGCTAAACCCACACATAAAATGCTATTCAACTGTAGTCTTACTACAGCATATGTACCTGGACACTGGCTTACAGCAACAGTAGTCCCACTCCACAATGGAGGCACCTCTACAGACCCTGGTAACTACTGCCCCATAAGCTTAACCAGCCTGGTCTGCAACGCTATGGAAAGAATCATTATGGAACTCATACACAGAGACATTGGAGACTTACAGACACTTGATCCCACCCAGTTTGGCTTTGTAGAGGGCAGATTCTGCCTTATAAACCTGGTTGACCTTTTCAAATCAGTCACTAGAGCCATTGATGAGGGCACAGCGGTCCATACAGCCTACCTGGACTTGCCTACGGCTTTCGACACAATACCCCATTCTGGGATCATAGACATGCTCAACAGCTTAAATGTAAATCCATATGTCACAAGATGGGTTGCAAACCGGCTAACGGATAGAAACCCTAAAGTCAAACTCACTGGTGCCATGTCAGACTCAGAGCCAGTCACAAGTGGTGTCCCACAGGGCTCTGTCCTGGGACCGCTCATGTTCGGCATTTATTTCTCAGATGTGGAAGCAAACATGGGAGGGTAGTGGCTGACAATGTTCAAAGATGACTGCATACTAGGCGCCGTAGTCGATACACCAGCTGACACATACATCCTACAGAAAGGCCTCACAGAAACCAACAACTGGTGCCGGAGTCATGGCCTTAAACTGCATGCCAAATAATGTATAGTCATACCCTTTCGGACGGACAAGGTACCCACATATTATCACATAGACAGTAACCCACTGAGTACAGACAAAGTAATCAGAGACCTGGGGACACTAATCGATACTGACCTCTCATCTGACACCCACGTTGCCAAAGTGGTTGGATAGACTTCCTACCTTGCCCACCTTATCATGAAGGAATTCACATCCAGATCAAAAGAGGTCATTGTACCCCTATACTCCTCCCTTATCAGGCCCATGACTGTGTACTATGCCCCATTTGGTATGTACCTCACCTGGCACTTGCAACAGCTAGGGGGACCCCATAAGTACGTCACCAGGAGGATCAAGGGTCTCCAACAAATGTCATATGCTGCTAGACTAAAGAAACTCATGCTCTATTCCATAGCATAAAGCCTACTTAGGGGTGATCTGTGCCTGACGTACAAGGCCATGTCCAATCAGGTATTGATGGACATGTTCCACCTCGTACAATCCAAATCCATCAGAATCATAACAGCTACAGATTTAAACTTCAGCAAATATATGAATAGGACATGCTGTAGGGACAGATCCATAACTCAGAGGCTTCCCATACTGTGGAACAGGATCCCAAATCATGTTAGGCAGAAACCCTCACTGATACTCTTCATGTGAATTCTTGATGAGTGGATGGGAGATCATAGGTTTACACCAGGGGTCATCTCTGTGTCACTACTAGACAGAGGCACAGTAAACTAATGCTATTATGTACGGGGGTCTTCACTGTGTCACTACTATACAGAGGCGCAATTTTCTAAATCTATTCTACATACTGTCTGCAGATAGCCTAGTACTAAACCATGACACTGTGAAACTATATATGTCTATGTATTTCTACATCCCTCTCTGTCTATGTATACACATATGCATATTATATATATATATATATATATATATATATATATATATATATATACATACATACATATCTCGATATACATACGTATACACATGATATATATATATATATATATATATATATATATATATATATATATATATATATATATATACTCCTTTTTAGTTCCAAATATGTATACACACAGTAACGTACTGATGAACATCCAATACTGTACAACCTACTTGTACATTGCACTACAACCTACATTGCTATGTGCACATAGCTACCTTCAAATACATATGTATGTAGAGCCTTCAGTGACAGTTTCAGTATGTCCCCGTCCCTATGCACATCTTCATATACATAGATACAGACCAATAACACATCTGGAGGGTTCACAGTACGTAGACTATTATAGTAGTACTTTACATTACCTGTGTTTTTTGCAACTGTTTGCGTAGGCTTGCAGTTACTTGGCCTGCTGTCAGCCTCTTTGTTTTGTTGTTACTGTTTTTTTTTTATTTCTTTCTCTTTCTCTTTCTCTCTCTCTCTCTCTCTCTCTCTCTCTGTCTCTACCTCCAGAGGGTGCAATGAAAGTATTGCATGTGTGGACTGGGAGTACAAGATGCTTTTGTAGGTATCTGCACATGTCCATGTGATGGCCTCTGCACCAATTGTTAGCCAGCATTTACTAATTGCATGCAGCCTGTTGTGTAGTGATTGCAGTTCTCACTGTGATTACAGGACAGTGTTATAAAAAGGTCTGTTAGGTAGGCATAGCCCTTTCAGATTATCAGGGTGGGGACCATGCTGGTTTGCTGTGGACACTGTTCTGTGAGTGTAAGGGTTGCTATGTCTCTCATATTTCAGGCTGTGTTGTAGACACTGCAATGCATGTTGTTCTGTAAGCTGAGTATTCCTTACTCCAGTGTTCTCTTCTCCATGTGTATGTAAACTGACACCTACGACTAGTAATACTGTGTATATGGGTGTGTGTGCTTTCCTGTGGTGATTGTGGTATAACTGGTATATAGCAGTGGCTCTTGCAATCTGTTGCTATGCCTTCAATATTTGGCCTTTACATTCACTCTTTGTATGCCTGATAGGTGTCTTTCCTGTAATGTGTTGCTATGGCTTTTCTATTTTCCATTTACATTCACAGCTTGTAATGCTTGCTAAATCTGTTTGGGCATGAATTCCCTATGTGTTTGATGTGGTAGGGTGTTACTGCATGCAGTGTGGTCTGGCCATAGTGTGGGCCTTGACACTTACAAGGGTATTTGATCATGCTGCTGAGCAGGCTTCAGGTACTCTCAGGTGCATCTTTTATCAGCCTCATGGAATGGTACATATCAGTGGGATACTCCAATGAAATATTCTGATATTCTGCAGTTGTGACTGTGGGTTATTTCGGGCATATGTATTAGTACACCATTTGTGACGTGCAAGTGGTGCATACTTTCAGTCATTCATAGTTACCATTGCATGTGTAGTTATACCTTTCTGCCTACTGTTAGTACATTTGACAGGGTGTCAGTGGGGCACAGTTGACATTTGTTTTCACATCAGGGACATCCCTGTAACTCTGTCACAGTTGCTATGTCTGATCTCTTAACTATTCAACTATGGCAGTGTTTATCCTGATCTGAGTATGCGTGTGGCTTGCCAGATGCTACTGTGACATTATTACCTAGTAGCTACCAACCAGCATGGCTGTTTCTCATCACACAGTACTATTTTACAAATCCACTAGATTTGACAGTAAATATA
This sequence comes from Protopterus annectens, assembly GCF_019279795.1. Classification (NCBI taxonomy): domain Eukaryota; kingdom Metazoa; phylum Chordata; order Ceratodontiformes; family Protopteridae; genus Protopterus; species Protopterus annectens. Next base: position 1,066,939,158 of record NC_056741.1, on the reverse strand, counting down.
CATGACATGCTTTGTGTACTAGACTTGCTATATTCCCTTTACATTAATTCCTACTATTTTATGATATATTTCTTTCAGAACAATGCTCTTGTATAGCAGTCATAGGTTAGTGGTAAGTCATGCAGACTAATGTTTCCAAGGTCCTGGGTTCGAGACTGACGGAGGTATTTTATTTTGCTGCTTAGAAAACTACAGGCCTTGTCATTCAGAGTGACTAAGGCACTTTTAAGCAGTTGTAAGCGGGTTAGCGCGGGTTTGCGCGGAGCTCACGCATGCGCACTGCCGCTTAGCTTCGCGCACACACGCGTTATTTTCTTTTAAAGAAAAGAAAACGGGGAGATAGGACAGTGATGAAAAAGGGGGCACAAAGAGGATAGGACAGTAGGAAAACAAGCTCAGGTTTTTCAGGAGGGATGTAGGAAAGGCCCATAGCTGCCCATTTCTTCGTCAGCAACAGCTGTGCATATGTTTGTAATTTGGTGTGAAATTTGAAACCTTCCACCCCTGAGAGAGGTGTGGGGAATAAAATAATATTTGTTGTACAGCCAATTGTAATTTCCAGTTCACATGTCCAGCAGACATGTGTGCAAAATGGGCAGCTATGTATTGGGCGTAATTTTTTTGTGGGTACAGAGTGCCCTTTTTTTTTCAGGTGAGAGTGGTATGTCAGGTACAGGAAGTCGGTATAGCTGGGAAGGTAGGTAGGGGAGGTTAACAGACAAGACAAACAATACGCATACAGGGGTGGTGTATGACACATGTGGGGGGGGTTACACAATTGACGGTGATGGATGTTTGGATATCTCGAGCCCATGAGCCCACAGATGGCAACAGTGGAACTGAGATTCCCACCCATGGGCAGTTGCCACTGTGTCTTCACTGCCCAGGATGGGGCTGTGCTGGGGGCTGTGTAGGACAGGCAGCAGGCACACACATGAGTTGTGCCACCCGTGCCTCAAGCTGGCGTAGGGTCCCAAGCACAGCGTGCTGGATCTCCCTACGCACCACAGTCCAGACACTACAGGGGGTGAGTGGATGTTCTCCTCCGGCCACACTTGCAGAGGGGGGATGAGCCCCATCCCATGCAGCGCTTCCACCCGCAGGTGGCACAGGGCCACCGGAGGAGGGTCCGGTGTGGGCACTACTGCCAGGTGCACTCGCCAGCTGAGGTGGGAGAGGTGGGTCTGCCAGAACCCGCCTTCCCTGTCATCCTATGTTTTGCATTATTTAATGACAGTTTGGGTTAGTAATGTGCAATACCATTCACAATTAGTTGTAACAGCATGCATTAGTATTCCCATTACCCAAGCACCCATATATTCAAGCCATTGAACAGCAAGCATAACACATGCATAATTTGAACAACAATGTACAATCCAACAACATGCAGGGTTGAGTGATGGCAACAGGCCATCAGATTTTGGATGTATGCACAGGGCACATGCATCAATGTACATGCACATATGTATGAACCAACAGGACAATTGTCCAGGGGAGTTAATTGTGAATACACATACCCATTTCACGTGGAATGGATTATTTGTGGTTATAGGGTAGGGTGAAGAAATATTTCATTAACATCTTCAAATACCTATACATATGCTGTACATTTCTACTAGCTGCAGATATACACACTACAGATCTGACTACAGTTTCCTATGTGCAAACTTATGCATGTTGGTGATAGGAAATCTTACTGCTACATCAATATACATTTTATTTTTATTCATACACATTCATATCTGGCTCTGTTCAGCTACATCATCCTGCTACATTTGCTTTATATGGCTCTGGGCAACTGTGGATGTTTGGTATTTCATACAACCATACTATCTGCATATTGCAAACTGAGACCAACATATCCAGATTTTGGAACAAACATTCCAGCTTCAGTACTTTATTCCACACATTTTGCTGTTTGGTTGTGCCTGTCACATTCATTTCATTCTGTACTGACTGCAGTATACTTTATTCAGGAGTTATTACAACTTTATTGGTGTTTTCATACCTCTTTCTCACACTCTCACTTGTTTTATTTTTACAATTCAGGATGGTACTTAATTCTAGGCTTTATCGACATGGTTTACTTGGTTATAACAATCCTTTCCAACAGTCTCACTTGTGTCATGTTTCAGAATTTAAACGGGGATATATTTCACACATGTGTTTTACTCAGCTTGTGTAGCTGTAATTTTCAGCCTGCTGCAGGTTATGTACTATTATATTACAGGTGGAACATCTTTATTTCAGACTTGTTTCATTTTTATTTTTGGATTACAGGCTGCATCACACTTATGTAATCACACAGTACTAGCAGAATCTCTCTTACACTGTTACTTGCACTTTATATTAATAGGTGACTACACTGCACTCTTTTGCAAGCTGTCATACTTATATTTTTTAACAGTTACAGGGAGAGAATTACTAACCTGCCTGGTGGTGCAACCACACAAGCCTACCGGCATAGGCTCGATGATTCGCAGAGTGGACACCTGCAGCTGCAATATAAATGAAGTAATATTGGACTATACATCTCCATAATATCAGCTAGGTTAACTTTCTACATAAATAATTACATGTAACTTACTCAGTAGTGTGGCGTTGGGCATTTACCGGGCCTCCTGGATCCAACGTTTCAGTTGGTCCTGCATCCATCTCTTCAGGTCTGCATGGTGGTGACGGACCTGTTCACCAGTCCTTGGTATTCCTGTGGCACTGGTGAGATCATGTGCCAACCGGTCCCACGCCTCAGCCCTATATGCTCCCCACAGGACCTGGCCCTGCATGAGTTGGGCCTCATGATCATGGACGAGGAGCCAAACCATATATTTGGACTCCTCAATGCCCCACCTCTGTGCTCGGAAGCAACTACCCTCTCCTACACCTGCCATCCTGACTGCAAATCGGTTCCACAATCAGTTATGCTGTGTATTCCCACCTATGGGGCTTATATATGCTGTTTTTCCCGCACTTATCCGTGATTGGACATTTTGGAAATGTATCAGCTTCACAAAACCTGCTTTGTCATGCTTCTTTTTCCATTCATTCCTATATATATGCTAATACTGCATTTCCAAGAGCAACTGTCATGGCTTAGTGGTTCAGTTCTTTGACTATGGTGCATGGTATCCTGAGTTTGAGCCTGGCCATTGCTTTTTTATTTTATGACTGTCTACACAGGCTAGGAGGTGTGTCTGTGTAAAGGCAGTTTTGATACAGCTTGCTCAACGTTGCTCGCCGGTTAGCTTGTTGGCGCAGTGCGCAGCTCCGCGCAAACGGGTTACGCTGGTTTACGCATCATTTGGCTGTCAGCATGCATATTACACTCAGCTCAGCTACGGGCACACAGTTTCAGCATGTTACAGCACTGCTCAACCCCGGGCACTCATTTTACACCTGTTAAACCACTGCTCACCTACGGGCAGATATGCTCAGCTTGTTAGAGTGTAGCTCAGCTATAGGCACTTCTGACATTTTTTTTTTCTTATCTCATATTTCTTCAAAATACATGGCCCATTTCATTACATTTTACATAAAATATAATTTTATATATGTACATATATGTCAGGGAATTGTTTCCTGCTTATTTCACTAAAAATATAAATTGATGTTGTGGGGGCTCAAACCATGACTGCCTCCTCTTCAGCCAGCGTCTCTACCGCTACGCTATTGCTTCTTGGCTTACTTTGCATATTTAGATCTTATATGCTTTTCCACTGACTGCTAACTGTGGCTAAGTGACGGGCATCCCCACGCAAACGAGTGCAATTACGGGCAAACATCTTTAAAACTTATAAAAAAATATAACATGTTCATTTTTACATGTGTTGTGTTGTGTTTGTTGACATTTACGCAGACTCTCTCATGGGGGTTTACTTTCGGGACTGTTACTCTTCTGGGGGCGTGTCCGTTTGCAGGGCTTGCCCTATGGACACGCCCCCTACTGTCTTACACGGACCGTGTTAGCCTTAAGTGTGAGTCAGCATGCCCTCATGCATATGCATGGAATGCTGACGTCACACTGTTTAACTGCAGCCTCCGTGTAAGCCTTGTAACTCTTACACGGAGGCTTCGTGAATCCTGCCCTATGTCAAAAGCATAAGTTTAATAATCTACAAAGTCTTTTGATATCTAACACTTTATTATATTTAGAAACAAAACTGATGGAATAAAACTTAGACCCTTATTTAATAAACTTGTTTCAGTGGTGTAAGTAAAGTATTATTATTCCCATCAGCTTCTGCTGTTTGGTTCTGAACAAGCTTTCCCTGTCCATATCTCTTATTTCTACCCATCCTCCTAAAAGACCTCTAGTAATGTTAGATTTTTTTTATGTACTGTGGAAACTTTGCCCCCTTCAAAGCTAATATGTATCTGCATTTGAAGAAAAATCAGACACTTTAGGATCTGATGTAGTGGGGTTTACCAGTGATGGGGCTCTTCAAAATTGAACCGCATCTTTTTCATTCAGCTCTTACACATCTTTTAGTATCTTTACCCCTGTCACTGACATAACAAACCTTTATTTTTTCTTTTCCTCCATGAAAAAGGTACATATTAAGTCTCTGTAGTTTTTCTATGACTTCATTCTTGTGAGTCTGCATATCTTCCAGAACTGTAGCATGTAAAAGAGAATGTTTACAGTCATTGAAAAATATTTTAACTAGTATTATATATTTCAAAACATGTCCAGCTTTGAAGCACCCCATACTGGTGAAGCCAGTACATCATATTCTAGTATGTCAGACTTTTCTTTAAGTACAATATGCATGTTGGTGCATGTGTTTAAATATAAGTATATGTCAGAAGATCATAGACCACAATGTTTACAATGCTAATCTGCAAAAGATGTTTGTCTTTCAGCTTTTTCCTGGTAAGGGGTCGCCACAGCGGAACTCCAGTCCACTAATGATTGGCAGTAGATTTTTACGAAATGCCGAGGTGCCAGCTCGACGCCCAACCTTCAACAAAGGCATGCCCATTTACGCACGCATTTCCTTCGAATGCTACGCAACCGGGGGGAGGACATGCAGACTCCACACAGAAGGCACTCCCAAGCCAAGCCAAGAATCAAACAGAAGAACCTCTTGCTGTGAGGTAACAATGCTACCTCTGTACTTTGATCTGCAAAAGATAAAAAATAAAAACATTCAAGCTTTTTTGCTGGTTGTGACACACATCCCTGCATATTACAAATACCAGGTCCAATAAAAAGATTTCCTATCCAAGTAAAAAAATTTAACAAAAAAAAAAAACAGTTTGTTGCGTTGATTTTGGAACTTTTTCAGTTCAATATCATTGTCTGTTGATCTTCTGACATAGACCCATGTAATATATATATATATATATATATATATATATATATATATATATATATATATATACATACATACATATATATATATATATTATATATATATATATATATATATATATATATAATATATATATGTGTGTGTATGTACATCTCTCTCTCTCTCTCTCTCTCTCTCTCTCTCTCTCTCTATTTATGTATCTCCATCCATGCATCCATCCTCAACCATTTTGCACATGGAGTCGGGGTGTCACTTGTTCAGTGGCAATCATCTCGACCCAAGGTTTACATACCCAGGTGGCTAGCCCTGCTGAGGTTTATGACTTACCCGGACTGCAGGAAGTCGAAAGCCAGATGTGTGAAATCACGATGTTCAAGGGGCAGGACATCGGAACAAAATCAGTCGACCGTGTTTAGGCAAGTTGCATGGTGCACTCGACCTTTTCGCAAGTGACGTGCCGAGACTGTGGAGGGAGGTCACGCTTTAGTGAAGAATAGGGAAGTAGCCCATTTCCTCACTGTAGTGAGATCTCGGAGTTGGTATATTTAATGTGCAGGGGGGGTTGTGGGTACACATGGGGGGTAGTAATAGTAGAGGTAAGCTAACTGCCATGGCTGGAAGAGGGAATGTGAAACTTAAAAATATGGAATGCACTTAATCATGCAAACCATTTTCAACATTCTGCTCTTTCATGCTTTTAAAATACAACATTACTTTTTGGCCATAACATCAATCGACCTAACACTAACTGACCTTTCAATAGTAAACATATATATATATATATATATATATATATATATATATATATATATATATATAAATATATATATATATATATATATATATATATATATATATATATATATATATATATATATTTCTCTCTATCCCTCCCCTCTGTATACATTATATATATATATATATATATATATATATATATATATATATATATATATATATATGGTTCCCATTCACATCGTCGAAAGTACAGTTCTCCGAACTACACTTCTCAGAAATGGCACTTTGCGATCGCACTGCAGTATATATGAACAAATATACTGTTGTCACTTTAGTGCGATGTCAGAGTTAGTATATATAATTAGCAGAGGGTGTGGGGGGCACAGCCCCCCACATGGGGGGATGTAGGGGGACTTGCAAAAAATAATGAAAATTAGTTAATGTGGTTTAACAGTTTTCGGTTTTGCCATTTGGGAGAAGTGTAAATTCTGAGTTATTGTCTTGGCAAAATGTAGTTCGGAGAACTGTACTTTCGGCAATGTGAATGTGATCCATATATATATATATATATATATATATATATATATATATATATATAACACCCCCCACACACAAAAAAATCTTTAATTTTAATCAAATATTTTGATATATTAAAGGGGCTGTTCTTTATCATTGTGTGTGTATTGGCCAAATTACTTGTTGTTGCTCCTATTGTAGCTTTTTTAGGTTTTTTTAGACAAATTACTCCTTCTGGAGAATGTTAGAGTGCATGAAGAGCTGTAATACAAACCCCTGGCCAGTGAACAACTCTTCCACATAAAGACATCCACAACATTTGTGTAATCATTTGTGGTTCTGGTAATGGCTTACTGAGATACCTTATGGTCCATTCCTGAAGAAAAGACAGGATTGTTGTTGAAAGATCTACAGTGGCTTAAAATACAGTGGTATAGCTGCAAGGGAGTGATCTGATACCAGCATAAAATATGGAGGCAAAGTGCAATCCCATCTTATGAAAAACAAATGGCAAACTATGACTACCAAAATATAGTAAACTAAAAAGTACTACCTATAATCAATAGTACATCTATATTTTTGCTAATGTACTCCAAGTTTTTGTATAATATTTGTCCTAGAATTGGTCATAAAATGATAAACTAGACAGTGAAAATACTAACAGCAAAGATTTGTATGTTCTGGGGTAAAGACCTTGACTATCATAACAAAGCTTGTACATTTAGTCTTGACATATACATCTACTTTGTGTTTTCTTTCACTCTTTGTTTTCCCTTAGACGCAATCAAACTTCACCAGTTAAAGGCTAAAATAAAAATGTTTGGTGCAAGAGAAACAGAGTAGTGATTTCAGTGCTGATTGATTATAACTTCGTGACTGTTCCTTACAATGCATTCATGACCGCTTCAGGCTCACACAGTTATATGATTATGATGGGAGGATAAGTCCTCTATTTTTTGTTTTGTTTTGTTTTTAAAGATGCATATGTAACTTCTTTTCCTCAGCCAAACTCTAGGTTTAATATGCCCATTATTTTACCTATGTAGTATTCCCAACATTTCATTGGATACATTTTTACAGGAAAGGCACCTCCTTCCAAAGGACACTTTCTGTGCACATTTCTCATAAATATGTACCACTCTAAATTCCTAAAAACCAAACATGCTGGTAAAATCACCAACATAAAATGTATATACCAGAGAATGTGCCTGTTGTTGCTGAACCATCAAACAGGAAATGATTGGGCCCACAGTTTAGTCATATAACAGATATGTACACAGCTGTTCTCAGAATTTAGGAACATTTTTGAAAAGTTTTTGCAGTGTTGAAAAGATTTCTCACACAGGACAGTTTCTGCCTGAGTTATCACGAAAGCTATTTCTAAAAGGGGAAAAGGAAGTTTTCTGTTTTATGCCTCATCTTTACACTAGCAGCACATTATTCAGAACTACACTAACACTTCTCATAAACACAATTCCATCGCTCTTCATGATTCAAGATCATCTCTGGAAGATTTGAAACTTGGTACTCTAGGTAGGAATCATACTATATATTTATACATAAACATTTTATGTTGGTGCTTTTACCCGCATGTTTTGCTTGTAAGAATTTCAGAGTAGTACAGATTTAGAACAAATGTGCACAGGAAGTATACTTTGGAAGTGGTTGCCTTTCCTGTAAAAAATGTATCCAATGCCTCTTCCAATTAGCTTTCATTTAAAATCTAAAACAACAAATAACAAATCAGATTTTCCAGTTGTTTTAGGAAATTAAATATTTTGATTCATTTCTGTAAAGGCAATGGATATCAAATAGATCATATTGCACTTGAGAGAAAACATCCAGCTGTGCTTAAATTAGAAATAGTATCGTCTGTAGGATTTCATTTGAGTTATACATATTTTTCTGCAGGATTCACTACTACATTTGAGTTTTGAGTTTATTGCGGATACAATACCAGCCTTTAGCTTTAATTACTTTTTTAACACACTTCAGTTAATGAAGTAAAGGAACTTTTCTACTTCATAAATGACTATTGCATTATGTATGTATTCTTTGTATAGTTTTTCTGTTTAACAAAAGACTCTTTTGAAGGATTTACATTATACATGTGCTCATTTCATGAAAAATGCTCAAAGGAAAATATATTACATACTTTCTAAGTATGTGAGGGAATATACGGCAGTTTTTCTCACCATGTCAGCCCCTATGAATCTTTTTATAGTTTTCTTTTGATTTCTGTTTCTAGTGTGTACTGTTTCTGCTTTCAAAATTGGATTACTGTACATATGTTTAGTGGCAATGGCATGCTCCCTCAAATACATTAAAATGTGCATCATGGAATTTCAGGTTAGGGAGTATACTCCAATACTCCAAGGAGAATGCAGGTAACATTTTATTTATTTATTTATTTATTTATTTTATTTACATTTGTTAACCGGGCTAGTCTAGCTGGATATATTTCCATTTTCAGTAGAGGCCCGGGGAGAAAAGCTCCACATATAGAGATAAGAGATATATCATGAGCTCTATTAACAGATTACAGACTGGTAGGACTTAGACAAGGAATATTGTTATCCAAACAAGAGTAGGACTTAAAAATTTCTAGACATCTAAATATACTCTCTTGGAGATGTATGAAGAATAAAAAAACTGAAACCAAAAGTAATATAACCGAACAATTTTCCAAGTTAGCAATGACGAGAAGATTATGCAAATCCAAACTTACCCATTTTTTTTTCAGTATCCATTTAGTGGTCTGAAACAATACCTGAATAGATAGAAGGGAGCATTCAGAACTGTGGTAACATACAACGGAGTGTGAAAGCTCTAATGCATGTGGGTGTTGTGGGATGTCTAATTCAGTTGTACACTTAGAATTTTTTAGCATAATATATTCAATTTTTTTTTGTCTTGAAAGCAAACAATTCGGAAAAGCCCATAGATTCATGAAGTTACTTTATAGTTAAGTTTTCATATAAATAAATGTCAACTATACCCTAAGCATGTTTCCTTTATTCATAGACTGTAAGTTTGCTCCCCAAACAATTATTAGATTTGTCTGACAGACCACCTAACAATTATTTACTTTTTAATAAGGATTTTTTTTGCTTTAACATAAATGACTGGCACTTGCAATGAATCATTTTCCGATTTTGGTTCCCTATAAAATAAGTGCATAAATTATAGTAAGAATAGGCAGTGCATCCCTTACTGAAGACTAATACAGTTTTAAAACAAAAAGAAATAATAATAAATAAAGCACATAGGAGAATAAAGGGACTGCCTTCAATTACAAAGCAGACTGGCAGCTATAACAAGCTAAGACAAGCTAAAAGGAAACTCAGTAGGTGGTTCAGGGTATTACTTACCCTGATGAATATGACCATTTTTGAATGAAGAAAAACACCCGCATTCCCTAATCAGAGAATGTAAGCAACATAGTGGGGACAAGATGGAATCTAGGGTAGGAAAGTGCAACTACTGACAGGCAACCCGACCTTACACTATTAGTAAAGGAAACACAAGCAGTGTATTTTCAGACGTGCAACATGATTGAATGATGTATATACCCTGTGAGTAACAAAAATGAGCATATGCCCCCCCCCAAAAAAATCAATACTGTTAACATTCTGCTGAAAATAGTTAACATTTCCATCAATAGATGGGGAAATTCAATAACTACCAGATCTTGTTTTACTCAGCAATAATTACCAAATGTTAAAGAGAATAATTAGGCGGTATATGGTGCAAAATGCATTTTGTTTTTTTCATTAATTTGTACAATGCTTACATTTTGCATAATTCTTACTTAGTGCTTTTAGTTATTTATTTGTAGGAAATCAGACATGAGTATCAGCTGCACTTATGAGACTTAGTTTATTTCTGCTTGCAAGTTAGAAATTAAATTTTTACACCAGTTAAAATATGCTCACATTGCAAGGAAAGGTCTATTTTGGAGATTCTGTTCTTCAGAGATTTTGTAATGGATTCACCAAGAAATAGCCATGACCTTGAAATAGTAGTTAGTGCCAGTTAACATGTATTATAGCCTGCATGGAGTCATGTGATAAGGTTTTCTTCAATCAGATGACTGGAAAACACAACTGAACCTGAGAGTTAAAACTGCTTAGCTCTCTAGTCAGTGACCTACTAGGTCTGTGAAGTCAGATAACATGTC